>NC_140953.1:61134748-61389748 GCF_014529385.1 Adiantum capillus-veneris | reverse complement strand
TTGTAAAGAGAATAAAAGGTTTTAAAGACTTTAAATGCTCTTGGTCCAATGAAAGGCGATAACCATGTTGCCTTTGTCCCTTTGGAAATCAAGATGTCCAAATATTGAAGATCTTTGACATTGACATCTCTAAACCCTTGTCATGATTTTTCTAAGGTAATTTTTTTTTTGTTTTTAATGAAGGGCTCCTTTCACCCATTTCTTTTATGATACTAACTTAAGTGTTCAATTGCAGCATGATCAAAGAAGAACTTCTTGAGGCCACACAAGATGAGGTGTTTATAATTCACCTTTCAAATCTCTTGTCTTTTAGATGATAGAAAGCCTCCCCAAGAGCTTATAGCTTGGTTTACCCATTGCAATCCAAGTGTGAGAACTATTATTTTGCCATATATCTTTAAAAAAATCATTGTTGTGTACTACAACGAGTGTTGTTAATTGTGAATTTTATTTTTGTTCATCGTTTTTATAGGAACCATTGGAGTCTTGCAAGAAAAAGTAGTTCTTTATCTGAATTCTATTGAGAAAACAACACACTTGGATATCAAAGGGTAAGAAATTTAAAGTCGTTACAAAAAGTATTAAGCAAAAAGATTTGAAGTATTATAAACTATGTCAATAGTCGCGTCAACATCTTACTTGCAACCATTGAAGGCTTCCATGCTTTGGGAAATATTTTTAAAGAGGTTATACATCAAAAGATTCAAGTTTGAGTTCTGTGGCGACCCGGGAGTTGGGCCGTCAATGCGGAGAAGTGTGGTGGGCGAGTTTGCGGAGAAAAGGGCCCGGCTCGGACGGGATCGGCTTGGGCCAAGGTGCGTTTTTCTTCAAAGGGGCCCGGCTCGAACGGGACCGGCTCGGGCGGCCCGGCTCAGACGGGACCAGCTCGGGCGAGGTGCTTTGTCTTCAAGGGGCCTGGCTCGGACGGGACCGGCTCGGGTCAAGGGGGTTGCCTTCAAGGGGGCCCGGCTTGGACGGGACCGGCTCGGGTCGAGTTGTCTTCAAGGAGCCCGGCTCGGACGGGACCAGCTCGGGCAAGTTGCCTTCAAGGGGCCCGGCTCGGACGGGACCGGCTCGGGCGGAGTTGCCTTCATGGGGCCCGGCTCGGATGGGACCGGCTCGGGCGAGTTGCGTTCCGTGGGTCGGCGGCCGTGGTGCGTTTCGCAGGTCTTGCGTTTCGGGTCCCTAGCCCCACGTAGCCTCAGGCTCCCCCGCACTCACGGAGGGTCATAGCGTACCCTGGGGAACCTTGCATGGAGTCCCCACGATGCACGAGTGCGTGGAGTGAGGCTAGCGTGTCTAGGTGGGGGGTCTCCTCCCGTGGCCGTTTTCGGGAGGCTCATACCCCTTATAAGTTCTCTTTCTTGTACTAAGCTCTTGTTGTTTTTGTAAGTTTCTTTTGTCTTATGATTTATTTTGGTTGACAGGTACCACAACAAAAGGACAATCATAAGTGTGGATGGTATTTACTGTACAATGCCAAAGCCATGTTGGATCATGTTTACAAAAGTGAGACCTCTTAGTTCTATTCTTTATAGCACTTAATGCACAAATTGTGTGCAAGCCACAAATGGATGCAAACACACAACCACAGTAATCTACCAAGTTCAAGAGAGTAGAGGTGTGTCACTCACCGTCCTATGCTCGCCTTCATGGAGGATTCCTCGTCGCAATGAAGAAAGAGCTACCGCCGTGTCGCGCTCAACCGGCTCGCCATCATCGTGCCTTGTAATGCTCTCTCTCTCTCTCTCTCTCTCTCTCTCTCTCTCTCTCTCTCTCTCTCTCTCTCAAGCATATACACACACACAAGGAGATGAAGAAGGAGATGGAGATCGAGCAAGAGCACTCTTCAATTGCACAAATAAGAGATGAGGTATTTCAGGTTTAGATTGAATTTTATATGAGCTCGCCCATTCACACTTGGGTGCCCATGCTTAGCCAACTAACCCTTGAATGTTCCAGGTAGAATGCACCTCTCATTGGTGATCACTATTATCTTTTTCCTATTGGATCGACAAGCCCGGCCCATGACTCAAAACAATGTAATGTCTATGGATGTGTCGATGCCTATTTGCCAAGGTCAGCACCAAGCGATAGGTGGCATTGGGTAGTCCCCAAGCCTCCTAGTCACCCGGTGTTGACTTCACTGTCGCATATCATGTCTTCAACACCAAGGTCAACACTAAGCGATAGGGGGCTTTGGGCAATCCCCAAGCCTCCTATTCACCTAGTATTGACTCAACTGCCTCTGTAATGACTTTAATCCCAAGGTCAACACCAAGCAATAGGTGGCGTTGGGCAATCCCAAGCCTCCTATTCGCCCAATATTGACTCCTCTGCATAAATTGTAATCACATCACCAAAAGGGTCTCCATCGTCGGCTACACCCAGGTCAACACCAAGCGATAGGTGGCTTTGAGCAATCCCCAAGCCTCCTATTTGCCTAGTGCTGACTCCACTATCTGACTTGTCGGTTAACATGCTCCACTTCCAGATGTAGATTCCATCCTCGGAATCTATTGTATTGAAGCTCGATTGTCAAGGTGGAAGAGCATTTGAGATGAATGTCCTTAGCTTCTTCAGTCACTGTAAAATCAAACAAAATTGGCACAGTAATTGCATTCTTATATACAATTAAAAAGCATATGTAGTTGTAGGCAGACAAATTGATTGGTAACAGAATAGTAAACCATTTGTCAACAATAAACATTAAGTTGTAATATAATCAAATGCATAACAGTTGTAAAGGTCAAAAACTAAACAAGTCTGGGGTCATTAATTTAACAATCGAATGGCACTAGAGATCAACTATTAATACCATGGGCAAGCTTCTCAATTTTCTCTGGTCAATTAAGCTGTTTAATTGTGAGAACCAAGTATTTCAATTCCAAGAGCTAACAAGAGGCTATACCTAGAAGACCTTGTAGTTAAGATACAATAAAAGAAATTGCTCATGAAATCATTGCCTGACTGATTGCTTTTTCTTTGACCCCCCAAAGTCTTTTCACCTTGATTCAATTTTGATGTGTGTGTTTATTTTGTATGCCTTGGGTTTTTTGCTTTTCAAGGAAAAGTGCCCACACTGGGAACCTCTAGGGCTCTAGTACCATAGTCGATACATATGAGTGAAGTACAAAATTAAGCTGAGATTTCTCTTCCCGCTTAAGATTTTACAGTGTGGCACTTTGATTTTTTTATTCGTTCATTTTCAGCATTTTAATTTTGTAACTTTGGGGGGGTCATATAACACTGTTACCCTCCCCAGGCTCATCACATTAGTAAAATACCTTTATAATACTTAAGCTAAAGGTCAATAGGGACTAAGCCCACTAGAAATCCCTATTACAATACACAATGTTGCTTAAATCGGATTAAGAACCTAAGTAACCATTGATTATTAGGAAGCATTCCCCATGGTATTAAAAGAAGATCTCTAATGCCTAGCTTGTTCAAACTAGCTTAGTCGGACTGCTTGATTTTTAAACCTAGACAAGTAATTATGACAAAAAATTACAGTACTCTCTATTCTACCTCTTCTCTCTTCTCTCTCCCCTTATGCCTCCAATATTTCCATAGCTGCAGCACATAAGGAAGCTTTCCATAGCTGCACCACTTGTCTCCCCTTTTCATCCACACCATCCCTTTGAACTAATTCTTCTCCCCTTGCTCCCCATTGAACCACTTCTCCCCGTCCCTCCAAGCTTTCCATAGCTGCACCACCTGTCTCCCCCTTTCATCCACACCATCCATTTGAACTACTTCTTCTCCCCTTGTTTCCCATTCAACCATTCCTCCTCACTTCATTCTTGAAGCAACATGCCTCTCTCTCTAACACCACAAATCTTCTTCTTCTGGTGCTACCATGTTGACATGGTGCTACCATGTCAACCCCCTCCACTTCAAGGAAGCCAAAGGATGAGATAGAGACGGTTTGCTTGTATAACACTAGGGATTCTGATGGGAAATGCGTGTTGCAAGTGTTTTCTAAAGGATCTTGGATCTTCATGAAACCTGCAGCTAACAGGCCTCATCGAGTTTGAAACCGTGGCAACCTTGACGAACATTGAAAGGGGAGACTTCTTGGTTTCAAGAACCATAGAGTCAATGACACAGTGGCCATTGTTCAACACATGTACTCTTGGCATTCCATGCACTTGAGGAATGGAAGCCCAAGAGATTTCCCAATACATTGTAAGTCATAAAACATTGTTGGTTACGGATTGTAAACGCTTGTTATTTGCTTTTGACTTGATAGTTTTTGGTGTTTTCATAGATATATTCCCATCAGACTTTGTTGAGGAACAACCAATCAAGAGTCTCATAGGAACCTTCAATGCTCTTCATGCCGACATTGGTGTTATGATGCTTCCCAAATCGACACCTTCGATTCTGCTACAACATAGAATCTTCTTCTACTCACACACGTATGTAGTGCCGGCCTCGAAGGATGGATATGGTAAGATCATTGTTGTTGACAAACCTTCATTATTACTAAGCTTAGAATGGCCACAACCCGATGCGTGGCCACTCTTCTCAGTGAAGGAGAAGATGCTTTCCGATATTTGTTCCTCATTAACATTTGGGAAGGCTTCTAGATCAGTAGGGGTTAGTTGGTGCTACCCCGTGCATGTTTTTGTACATTTGTTCAAGACATTGCCATTTAGTGTCACACCTACTATGTTTTGTAGCAAGAATGTCATGTATGAAGCACTAAAATTGGTATTTGGAAATAATTGGGGAATGGTTGAGGGAGTGCACCAAGGAGATAAATACAAGTGTAAGAAGGAGGCTTCAAGTATAGGGATACAATATTTGAAAGAGCGCACTACTTTGTACCTACGTTTCCACTATGAGTGTTGGATGCGTAAGAGTGGAAAGTGGATACCCTTACAATCCATTGTTGCTAATTTTGTGACATTTGGCATGCCAATTACTTTGTCAAATGGTGTTTTTGAGATTGTGCAAGTTAGTGAACATTGGACACTCACCAATATATTGGAACACTTGATTATCTTGGGCTATGAAGATATCAAAGATGCTTACTTTTGTCTCAATCGGCAAAAGGTCAGTTCAATTTTTATGTTATCTACATGTGCCAATTGTTAGTCTTATTAAAAGAATTTTTGCTGTTTTAGATCGATTGGTAGGCAGATGGAGGCAGCCATGAAAGTGCAAGAGGAGTGGAGGGTTGGCAGCTCATTGTCTTTAAATTGATCTGATAGATCAATGTAGCCGGCTCTAATTCCACGTTGTGAATCACTCTGTTTAATGGAAATTCAAAACTTTTTTGTTGTTATAGTATCACCTTCATTGATTAAGTTTTTTTTATTTTGTTTGGGTGTTTGTGTGCGCACCCATGTGTGTTTGTATGTATATCAAAGACCTTTGGGATGGTATATTTTTTTGCAGCGGGCCATTAAGGAAAGGGGAGGGGGCTTCTTATTTGTCTATCAACGCTTGAGAGAGAGAGAGAGAGAGAGAGAGAGAGAGAGAGAGAGAGAGAGAGAGAGAGAGAGAGAGAGAGCTCACCATGGCAGCACATGCTAGTGCATCCTCCTCCCAGGCAACATCAGTGTCAAAAGAGCCACACCCCCCCCTTTCACGGTTCCTTATTTTCCTAGAGGACACCAAATATGTTGGACGCACTGATCTTCATGGTTTCTTCACCCGCACAATGGATTTACAAAAAACCATGCAACTCTAGAATGACACTTTCCACGACATCATAGAGTATATGCATGTGCATATACTCAAGTATGCTATGAACTTTGAAGACAATGCCATCCTGTGGTTTCCATGTGATCTGCTTCGCTACATCCACAAGGGCGACACTGCATTTTTAAAGAGACTAACCCGCTTTGAATTGATGCAAAAGAGGCGAACCACTTCCGTCAAGTGACAAAGGAAGTTGAAGACTCCTTCAAGAAGCACAAAATTGGGCAATCTTTCTTGTCCAACATTGCCACTCTCTTCTTCCTCGTCAATGAGGAGGCCTCCTTGGAGGAGATGGAGATCCCGCATTTGGCAGTGGGTGGGGTGTTGTCGGATCATAAAGATCCCAAGCCCGCCCCTATAGATGTTCAAAGTGAGTGAAGATTGCAAGCCGCCAAATATCCCCACAGCTTGGAAGGAGCAGTTGCAATGAGAGAATAGATTCCTGCCACCTCTGAGGTGCCCAACCCTGAGATCCGTGACCCTGGTGTAATTCGCAAAGTGGAAATTAGTCGTCTTACCAACATAATTATAGAAGATGAAGAGTATTTATTCTTACATGATATAGAAAAGGGTTTTGTTGTCCGGTTAGGTGGGTGTCTTAGCCTCATATGCACCAAGATAGACTTCCCCCTTGATCCTAAACCAGAAGCTACGGATGAAAGATGCTTCCATTGGGAGACTATGTTGCTGACACAATTGCACTAGTGACATCGGATATTCTCGTTGTAGAGCAAAGTGAAGTCACGGATGAGGAGTTTGTTGCAACACAAGCCAGGGTTGTTGTCAAACAAAACTATGCCCGATTCGCTTGGTTCGCAGAGCCCTCGCAAGGTTGATGAGAGCAAATCATCTATCAATTTGAAAGCCACACCAACTATAGATGATGAGGATAAGCAAAAAGAGGTGATACTAAGCATCTTGTACATTGGTAATGCAACCTTTCATCTTTGCTTTTGGTTAATTACATTTTTGCAGGATGTTTTGGACATGGACCTGTGGGCTAGCCGAAAGGGGGGAGAGTGCACTGTGTTTGGGCCTCATGCATCCCTTGCACACTACATCGGCAAATTACCAATGCAGGATGTATGTATCATACACATGGATTTCTCCCCCAATGGCCATTTTGTTTTGTGGGTGCTTAAGGCCGTAAGTAAACTCCTATGCTTAGCCACTATCCCTCAAACAACCCATGTAATTATTCTGGTGAAAAAATCACTTGAAATTGCCACTTTTGGCATTGGTTTTTGCGGCAAGGTCATGACACGCATAGCACTTTGTCAAGTGCTGGGGGTTGACAGTGCTCAAGCTATAGTTGCTTTTGTGCATACATCCATTCTACCCATTGCTATAGAACGTCGCAGAGAGATCCCAAAGCGCCTCCTATCAAAAGATAGTTAAGCCAGATGTACAAGCTTTTTAAATGAAAATTATCTCTCTTGTCCATGATCTTTTGCAAAGTTCAATTTACTGATTTGATCACGTTCATTGACAAGGAAAACTGTGAAAATTCTACCCATTTGTAATATGTATTAACTATTTGAATGTTGATTGAAAAAAATTTGTCCAAAAAATGGCATATAGATTACATTTTTGTACTAGAGGTGCCCTGTATGTGACAATTTAGGCCAATTTGAATATGTCCACAAGGCAGCAAGAAAGTGCCCTGCAAGCCTGCTGTCTGGCCAAATCTCGTTGCCTTGTGGACACAACCAATTTGGCTAATTTTGCCATATTTTGGCAAATGCAGAGAAATTGTTTTACCTAATGTACAATTTCAAGCAAGTCAAGAAATTTATTTAGCTTTAGTTGCCATTATCTAAGCTATGCCTACCATCTGGAGAACCTTTTGTACGGTTGATTATCATCTCACCTTCAACCATTTAGCAAAATAAATGTAGACAAATATAAACATTAAATGTGGATATTAAGTTTACATAGATCGACAAAAAGAAAAGTGATTGTATTTGTCGCGAAGTGCAAATACATTGAGTTCACAAGAAACTTGAATCCAGTATAAGGGTTCCAAAGCAAACTTGATTGCAATACAACAGTTAGTTACAAAACGAGGTTTTGATGTCAGAGGGTATCACTCATGCCTTAGGCGACGTGGGATGTTTCCAATCAATGAGCAAACAAAACCAAGCAAAGCCAATTTTTGAGCAAATATGAGCAACCCCCTTAAAAAATTGATGCGAGCGCAAGGAAAATAATCATGTCATTCTAGCTTCAACCACCCAACACCTTAACACATAAGGGTTGTACATATAAAATTGCCACAAAGCAGAGGAGGCTTCAAAATCTCAAACCTCCTTACATGTTGAGGCCCTAACAAAATCCCCAAGTCACAAAAGTACAAATAAGTAACCCCAAGCCACATATGTAAGCAGACACTCAAAGTAGCTGAAGACCCTTGTGGTCTTTAGGATGTCCTCACCTCTGTCCATGTGTAGGTGGCTATCATCCCCGTCATCCACACATGGAGTCACCTCGGGTGCTATGTGAAAAGGTACAAGCTCCAAAGTAGCTTCTTGCCTAGCTGTCTCTGGATCTTCAATCATAGAACCCAACCAAATGTTTGTACTGTCACTCTCATCAACATGATTATCAAAATTATTAAATCTTCAATGAGAGACACTAAACTATCTTGATCATTGTAGAGAGGATCATGACTCAAGGAAGCCCTTCCGCGTCTTTAAGAACCATGACCAGTTGTTGGATTACATAATTGAATGCTCTCATTGTTTCATTATTTAATTTTTATGTGCATTATGGAAATCAAACCCTTTTCGTGGCCGAAGGAGAGAAGAGTTAAACCACTTGGTCAATCCTTTGTAATAGCTCCCTTCAACAACATCATGATAACAAAAAATAAGACATGCATAGCATGCACTCTCCAAGGTGTCCGCCTCCTCCCGTCTTTCTCAACCAGCTTGCCTTGCCACCCCTCGTGCCATCCGTGGTCATCACCACTAGCTCCTACCTGCCTCCCCTTACACCTTTCCTTACCCGTTAACTAAACTCCTACGAGGTGTTTATGCCTCTCCAACCAAAGTATTTGACGAGGATTATGTTTCATTTTCCCTTTTTCATATCGTGTTTCTAGTGTCATGGGGAACATACTTCTATTTGGAGGGACTCCGATTTTATTATAAAAAGAACAAAAGCGTCCATTGTATATGTAGCGTGCTAACAAGGTATTCACACGGTGAGTTTGGAAAAGGAAAACATGGGTTTTTCTTCAAAGTTTCACGTTCACATGGTGATTTTGCATTGTTTTCCTAAAAACTAGGTTTACTTGTTCCTTTTCGTAAACTTTTGCTCAAATAGCAAAAGTTTATGAAAAGGAATGCTCCTTTCCCGTGAAGTTGTAGATCATTTGCTTTAAAAGGTTTTGTCTACTTGAGCCTTTCCCACAAGTGACCTCCACGTGTACATTTGAACAAAGATAGAGATGTGCGTGGAAAAATGAAATGGTTTCTTTTCATTCCTTTACAAAAGTTTAGGAACAGTTAAGAAACTCACCGTGTGTGTAGTGCTCTAAGGAGGCAACCACACGATGCGTTTGGGCCCTTTGTGCATTCTGAAACGATGCCTCATATGTATTCCTGCGATGAGTTTAGGTAACGCAACCGCATTACAAGGGCCTTGAGTCCTTTATGGAAACTTTTGCTGAAACAAACGAGCCGGTCATATTGTCGCCTATTTCTGCGCCATAGTCGTCTGCAAGTGGTGATTGTGAATCATAATTCACGGGTACCTTTTGGGGCTCATTAACAAGATGCATTTGCAAATGCCTCGTGTGGTTGCCCTCTAAACCTGCTGGAACCAGCACAGACTAGTTTCGACAGGTTTCACAAGGCAGAGGTGCTGCGGGCCAGTCCGACAGGTTTCACAAGGCAGAGGTGCAGGTCGAAGTCGTGGATGCCGAAGTTAGAAAATGTGAACGAGCAAGGTGCAGTTGCAGCCAGAGAGCTGAGGTTCAAAACATCCATCACAATCGTAGCCGTTGTCGGCCTCGAAGGCTGTGTGGGGCTGCACAATCACGCTGCCATTATCGGAGAATTTGTTGCTTATCAGATTTTGGCAGTCTTCGAGGACCCATCACAGGTCACGTCCGCCATCGCAGGTCTTTGCCCCCATCGCAGGTCACGTCCGCCATCGCCTACCACTGAAGATCGCCCAACCACAGCAGTATCACCGTCATCAGCGTTACCGCCTGCACAGTAATGAGGTACTCAAGAATTCTTATCTTGGATATATATTTTTTGAAGAGGCATAATCTCTAGCTACTGCCAAATCAACTTCACTGCTCCAAAGATCCCTTGCTTTCTCTCCAACGGGAGTGTACTTGGTCGGCATTGACCCGTCACCAATCCTCTCTCCACTCTTTACCAATCCTGGAATGATCTTCTTATCACTGATCAAAAAAGGATGGCCCCCCCCTGACAATCGCGTAGCTAGCCACGGCCCACACATGCACACACACAGTTTTTCTGTATGCCTTTTATTTTTTCTGGGCCCTGACTGATTATTTCAAGTTTCGATGAAGCTGCTGTGCATGGGGAGACAGCCTCATTGGGCGAGCTTGATGAGATTTGTGCAGAACGCCTATAACATACAGCATGCTAGCAGCTACATTGACTTAGAGCCTAGAGGTACACAAACATCGGATTTTCCATTGCTAGTGTTTCTTACACACACAAACCCTGCAGGCTGCAGTAGAAGCTAAGATCTAATCACCCTTCATTCGGCCTTCATCTAGCTTTTGACCCTAATTTGCTGCAAAAGGCGTGAGATATATGCTCCTTTTGGGTCCCAACTCCTTTGTTGGTCATGGGCTTGATGATGACGTCGGTGACCGTGACTCCATGGAAGCTCTCATTCACAATGCAACATTCGTGCTATGCGTAGCTCAAGCCTGAGCTCCTTCTCACCATCTCTGCGGCTACCCAATGAATTCTTCTTCCACCCTCGCCACTAGCATTCTGTTCTACACCCTCATCACATACTGGTATTCTCTTCTATGCCCAGTGAAATGCATGGGCAGTGGGCGCTTCCTAGACATGTTGCTCTGTCAGGGCTCAAGCTTTGGGTGGTGATTGTCTTAGGGTAGGCTTCGGAGTGTTCATTGTACTCACCCTTTTCTTTCGGTCGGTGTATTGGCTTAGCTCCAAAATAAAATCTAAGAAATTAGAGAAACCCCCATCTAGCATGATTCCCATGGTGTCCAAGGAGATCATGCGAGGAATCCTAACCCTCCTCAAAGCGGCCTCATTTATCCCTCCAACAGTGCAACGATTCATGCTAACCATTTAACTTAGAGAAAGCAAAGGTTCTGCTAGTCACGGGATATCAGAGTAAAGCATGCAAGCTGGGCTTCAAAGTATCCTTCTTTCGCTATAGGCAAAAACAACCTACATGACGATGTAGAGGCACCATAACCATGTACCTTGTAATCTAAGAAAGGTAACAAGACCGTTGGGATGGCTTATTGGGATGGCTTATCTATGCCATCCGTAGAAAAATCTAGCAAGAAAGTAAGAGAGCTTGTACAGGCCATGCTCGTTAAAGATTTAGTTGGTCTCTCTTAGTGTCTCACTCTCGCAAAGAAGACAAACAAACACACATGCGCGTGCACACACACACACACACACATAGCGGTCTATGTGTACAATAAGTACATTAAAGTTGTAGTTTCCAAGCCTCGAAAGAGTTAAAGGAAGCTGGATGCTCATCCAAGCTCCCTCAACGTCGGCTGTTGTCGCCAGCCCGCAAGAACAAAACTATTGACCCACATGCGTTTGTGGTTTGCAATGCCTCTTGATTTATGTCTTTAGCATACTCTACGACCAGTTATCATAGTGTTATCACACTTATTATGTCTCTTTTCCCTTATCACTTTCACAAAAAACATTATTGAAGGACTTGCTCGTTTTTTTTCGTCGCTCGAAAAAACTCGCTCGTCATCTTGTAAGACTCGACAACGAGCAAGTTGCATGTCCTTGGCCATGATTGTTACATGATTGGCATGGACAGCACATAAGAATGTGTCTTGAAAGAGACTAACCAAATAAACCTCAACAGCCTCCTGAATTGATTTGAGGGCAATTGCAAACATCCAAAGCTTTATGTTGTAGCTTTGTAGTGCTTCCTCACATGTCCGTGTGAATGGTGCTTTCCTAATAAGCAGGTTTGTTGTCTTCTGGTAATGCCGAATTTCAGCAAACGCTTGACAAAACGTCGTGCTCTTTGAGGTCGGCATTGTGGGGACCTCTGAGCTCCTTGTGGCCGTGCTCTCTGTGGCTTCGTGTAGAATTTTGACTTTCAACGACGCTTGGGAGGTGGCTGGGGGGCATCTTCATCCGGATCATAATCTTCATCATCACTGCTTCGCTCATCATTGTTGGGTTGATCGAAAGGCATGCCACCCATTCCCCTGGGCAATGACTTATCGACCACAGTTTGGTGACTTGGGCCAGATGGCATTGCCCCCATCTGGCCTGGCAACGTCTTTCCGCCCACCCTATGATTCATTGGGATGTCCTCCCCTTCCCACGGTGGACACTCATCAGACGCGTCCGTCTCTGTGCGTTCCAGGTCAGCTAGCTCTTCTGATTGCCGATTTGCATGCATCTTCTGCCTTCTGCACGCCTCATTGGTCTTTGGATTCTTCTTTGGAGTCTGTTTGGTCCTTGCCATCTAAACAATGCGTTTGGGGGGACTTCTTAGAGCTTGTGGTGTTCGGTGAGGGAAGGAGTGTTATGTGTTTGTGAAGGGGGGTTTCCCCTCTTTATATAGGGTGGCCATATAAGGGTGGGTTCACATGCTGGAAAAGTGCCGCTAAAAGTACGAGAAATTAATCTTTTGAGTTTTAAAACCACATGAAATTAGAGAACTATTCAAACACACAGAGCAAAATGTCTACTTGTAAAATTGCATAAACAATCAAACAATGAAAATGCTCGATCCAAAAAAAAAGAGGGTTGTGGCACAAGAAAATATAATGTAATGCTCAGATCACGGGGATAACATGTGTATCCAAGTGCAATGAATTTTCCATTATCATGAGATTCTAAATACATCTACTACTTCGGGATCCAAAATTTTTCCACCCTAGTCCTTGATGCTCGCACGCTGCCTGCCGTGCTGGACCTTGTGAGGATCTCCAGCGCTCTGAGGAACGAACATGGGCCAGTCAACGGGCTTTATTTGCCGAGCACGACGACATTCCTTGTTCAATCGACACTCTGCATCCAAAGGTGGTGTGGTAAAACCAGTTGAACATTTCTTGAAGATAGCATGAGCACACTAAATCCCCTCCATGTCTTGTATTCTTGAAGTAGACACCCCTAGCACGATTGTGTGACTTTTCCATACCTTGCATGCTCCAAAGATCCGATGAACCATACATGTTCATAAAGTATGCACCATGGGTATAGAGGATGTGTTTCACATAAAGCCACAACACATCAATGATCAAAACTAAATCATAGTACAGACCAAGTCGGAATAGCAAGCACTCACCATATAATGTGTAATGTTTGATTCACCATATGTTGTTGCTCACTGGTTGTGCTTGCAAGTCGTGGTATCTTCATCATCTTGTTGAATACCGCTCAAACATGTTTTTGGCTAAGCACAACACTTGCATTGCATGCTATCATTGTCAGTTGTATACTTGCAAAAATCCTTCCACAACTCCCATCCACCTTTAGATGTTGATGTTCCGGCAGTAGCACTACTTTCCTTGGACCGAACTCTCTTCAAAAAGTGTCTTGCCTTTAGTCCACTCATGGACACTGGTTGGGCCACTTCTTGAGTGCTTGCATTGTTCTTCTGCACAACAATGGAGGTGTTGGTCCCATGACAACCTATTGAATTTAAGAGCCCTTCCAGTTTTGAGATAGCGTCAAGCGACCTCTCTGCAGGCTTCATGGTAAAGGTATAATCAATATAAAGCTTTAATAAATGATCAAAAATGCACATAAAAGCATGAAGTGTGCAAAAATGTACATTTTTGAGAGGGGAGTTAATCACTGTCTTTTGTGGCACGATTGTGCTCCTCCAACATAGGAGACATCAAGCACTGAATGCTCCCACACACGTGTAATTTGTAAATTGTCATCTTCCTCTGTTTCGTCGACTATTGCAATTTTGTGTGCATTCCCCTTATAGCCCTTAATGCAAAATGGACAAGAATAGAGAGGTCTTGTCTGTTGTTTGCACCCAAGAATGCACTCGATTGTTGTCAAATCACCACCTAAGTACTAGTCAACTTTAAACTTTCCTATGCCATCTACTTGGAGTTTTTCCCCAACTAGCTGTGCCATAATGACATTTGTTATCCATAGAATGCATTCAAAAATCCAAGCAAGCTCTTCATGGGTCTCCTTGGGAACCTTAATAGCACCAAGCCACCAAATTTCTTTCTTCAACTGCACATTGAAAGATGCTGCACAATCCTCGATCATAGCTATACGTTTTGCATGAAATAATGCCTCGTTTAGGAGAGTAATACTCCCGGGGAGGTCACCTAATAAAAATGTAACCTATCACGTGAGTTCAACAGAAGGGTATTTAAAGTTCTTGAAACTTACTGAAATATAATTACAGAAGGGCATTATTTTTTCAAATTTGAAAAAAAACTTACAGATTTTAAAAGAAAAGGGTACATTATATTTTTAACAAAATTCACAGATAAGAGGTTTTACAAAAAAAAATTAAACGTACGTGATATGGTAGTTTTACACATAGTGAACCCCCCGAGGTAATACTCATCCTTTCTAATCTTCATTTCTTCACAATCTAACACTCGTCTAGCTTGAGCACAAACACCAACTTTGAACCTAGCATTGCAAAATGTCCAAAATAACATAAGAAAAACCATAATTTGAAAAAAAAAAGACTACATTACTGTAGCCTCACCATTTGGTGGTACACCATAAAAATGTATCATTGCCATTTGAAGCCTTCTCAAATCAACAAAAAAATATTATTTGAGATTGAGTAAGGAAATCCCTTGTCCACCCTATCTACACCTACGCTTGCATTGGCACGTTTCTTAACTCCTTTTGACCGCTTGGTAAAGATGGATGAAGGCATTATCTCCTCTATGTGCAAATAGCCTCATATTTGAAGGTACACATCTTCGTTCATAGCCTTCTTAGCAAGATTAACCTTAAGTGGTATAGGAAAAACATTCTCAGTAATTACTCTTTCCCTCAAAGCATCCTTAAGGAGACCATATAAGGCAATGTATCCCTTAGTATTGATTCCAACTTCATCACAAGCCTTCTATACATCAACATCGATCACACAAGATTTGAAAACTTTTGGATCAACTCCTTTGTGATAGCACTGTTTAAATGTTTTGCAATTGGTGCTCGTAAAAGGGCTACGACATCCGATTTCTTGAGCCACAAACTTAACAAATGGATGCGATCCTCTTGGTTGTGGCCACCACACAGCTCTTGGATAAAATTCCTACAAGAATGAACAAAAATATTACCACAAAATTCCTACAAGAATGGACAAAAACATTACCACATAAGCATAGATTGGAGCGTAGCAAAATGTACCTTGTAGCTATAACCCTTCTTTTCTAGCACCACCTTTGGGGGCTAAAGTCTCAATGGCATTGAAGCCCCTCTTACATTCCCTTACACCTAAGGGCGTCTTTTTAAGATGCAAGATCTTATCTTCAAGCTTCACAATCTTAGCATCCTTCTCTTCCACCTGTAGCTTAAGAGTTTCCACTTCCTCCTCTGCATTAACGATCCTTTCGTGCAATCCACTAGTGGTATAGGAAATAAGTTGACACTAGTACGGACGGCCGCCTTCGGCGGTCTCTCTCTCCCCCTCACTCATATAAACCGGAACTCATAGGATGCAGCAAACTTTGACACGTGGCACTGGAAAACCAGTCTCCTTAATATATAGTATAGATATAGATTGATGTAAAGACCATTGTGCACTATCAGCTCCAATAGTCGACAATTTCTTGCACAGTATCCAAGAAGACCTTACATTAAGCAAAATTTGGACTCACAAAGGGGCCCTTTAAGGAGTTTGACTTTACCTCTCTCTATCAAAACGGGCGCATGGATAAATTTTTGCAAACAAACTCCAAAGTTGGCGGAGGTTTGACAGTTAGAATGTCCTCTTCAGTCTCTATCTACTACTGATATATAGCACCCCATGAGATTCCTCATATTTTAGAAGATTATTTTTTTTATTCACTTAGATTCCGACAGAGTTGTCACATCATAGGTGAATCAAAAAAAGAATCTTCTAAAATATGAGGAATCTCATGGCGTGCTATATATTAGTAGATAGAGCTTGAAGAGGACATTCTAATTGTCAAACCTCCGCCAACTTTGGAGTTTTTTTGCAAAAATTTATCCATGCGCCTGTTTTGGTAGAGAGAGGTAAAGTCAAACTCCTTAAAGGGCCCCTTTGTGAGTCCAAATTTTGCCTAATGCTCCCCTCTACCTACATATATGCTTCCAGATCTCTCAAAGCCATTTGAGGTCCAATGCAATGCTTGTGGTGATTGCCTTGGAGCAATCTTGCTTCAAGAAGGGCATGCCATACCATATGAGAGCGGAAGGCTCAATACGGATGAACGGGTCTTGGGCATTCCTGAGAAAGAGCTTTTAGATGTTCTACATGTTCTAGACACATGGAACCACTATCTATTAGGGACTCTATTTATTCTACGAACCAACCACCAAAGTGTAAGGTACTTCATGACGCAAACTAAGCTTTTCGACAGACAAATGAGGTGGACAAATTTTCTTTTGCAATTTTATTTTCATATTGCTCACATTGTTGGATAAGCACAATCAAGTGGCCGATGCACTTTCACGACAACCAAAAGTTAATGCAGTGTCTATACGACTCACAATGATCTATCTTATATGATAGATTAGTATGCCATCGACCCTGACTTTAAAGAAATAATGTCAGCCCTTGCTTTGAGGAAGAAAGAGGAACCATTTACCTTGCAGAATGGTTATCTTCTCCATGGAAATAGGCTATGTGTTACGCACTTCCTTCCTGAGAAAGTCATGTATGAATCCCATGCTCCTCCCTATGCGGGGCATAGAGGCATTCAACCTACTCTTTGAGGAGTAGAGATATACTTCTATTGAAGTACCATGAAAGTGGACATACAAGAGTATGTTTCATAATGTGTAGTATTCCAAAAGACTAAGTATGATAGAGGAAAAACCTAGATTACTCCAGCCATTGCCAATTCCTAATTCACCATGGGAGAGTATATCCATGGATATTTTCTTTGCATTACCCAAGTCTATCCATGGGAATACGAGAATATAGACAATAGTCGACAGGTTTAGCAAGCAAGCACACTTTATTCCTATCAATTAAGACTATTAAGGCATACCAAATGGCAACTCTCTTCATATCCCAAATTTTCAAACACCATGGATTGCCAACATCCATCCTGTCAGATAGAGATCCTAGAATGACTAGTAATTTTTGAAAAGGTCTCTTTGAAATCTAGGTACAAGATTGCATTTATCTTCCGAGCCTATCACCCACAAACGGATGGCCAAAGTGAAATAGCCAATCTTACGATCCTCGATCTACTAAAGACTTATGTTACAGAACTAGATCAACGCTCACAATGGAAAAAGTACTTACCTCTTGTAGAGTATGCATACAATAAAATTGTCTATACTTCTACAAGGAAAAGCACCTTTTGAAATCGTTGAGGGAAGACCTAAAAGTCCCTTGCTACTTAAAGTACATGGGAAAATCTTAGCTGCCGATTATGAGTATAGCCATGACCTAAAAGAATCTTTTCAAAACATTAAGGAGGCTATATTCATCTTTAAGCAGAGGCAAAAATCTGCTGCTGACAAGCACAGAAGGGCCTTAACATTTAAATAAAATGATTAGTCCTACTTAATCCCAAGGCTCGATTGAGGCAAACGACGGACAAAAATCCTAGGGGCCATCAAAAGTATTATGCTAAACTAGCAAAAAGATACTATGGTTCTTTTCAAATTTTGAAGCCAATCAATGAGATGGCTTATCAACTCAAGTTGCCCAACCATTGGCTCATACACAATGCTTTTCATGTGAGCCTACTTAAGCCCTACAAAGAAGAGCCCCCAAGTGAACCAATTATTGAAGACCCTCCCAAAATCAAACACCAAGAAGAGGTGCTACAACCCAAAGCTATCCTTCGACATGAAGACAAGGGACTATGACATGGTAAGATTATCTGATGGTATCTTATTAAGTTCAAAAATTATCCTTTTGAGGATGCTAGATGGATGCAAGGAATACAACTTAAGGATAGTATGAACCTTGTCAATGCTTACAATGCTACATTAGAGTAAGCAAATGTGCATGTTTCTTTTAAATGATCCATGTTTTTGTCTTATAATACTAGGTTCTCTTTTTTATTGTGCACAAATTTAAATAGTATGCATGCTTAGAATCATGTTTGTGATGACGACGTCTCTCAAACAGAAGGTACAATTTGTCACTCTACTTGGGAGAATGAAATGGACTAAAGAGCAGACATGCTTGCGGCAGTTACGTCTTCAAAGCACCAAATGGATTAGTCATCCATCTTGGAATGATGTTGTAGGGTAAAAAGGGATCATCTACCCGCTAAGAAAGATTGACTAATGACTAAGGCTTTATCTCTTCTACCTCATAGTCGAGGACGACTATGATTTCAAGAAACAATGTCGTAAAATCTAATATCTAACCAATCCAAATGATTTTCTCATATTAAATTGATCATTTAATGTGGGAGAATAAACGAGAACAACCATTAGAATATAGACATGTGCTTACAGATCTATCTCAACATGGGGCCAATGGTAAAGGGGTCAAAATAAGAGATGGTCTGTCAAAGACCAAGGCTAGCCAATGGAGATTAAATACATTAGGGTTAGCTTCATTGAAGACCTCCAAAGGTTAGTGTTAAAAGTCGTTTGACCTTAGGTAATTTAGGGCTGTGCTTGAGGTGGGAACCCGATCCAAGCTTGAGGTGTTTGTCGTGCTTGCTGACTAAGGTTCTTGAGATGCTTGATGACTAAGGTGCTAAGGTGCTTCATGTGGCTAAGGTGCTTAAGGGTAAGGTGTTCCACAAAGTCAATTCATGTCCCTACTCAAAGGGGGGCGAGCCCTCATCCTAGGGACTAGAGAGAGAACACACAAGTCCTCACACAAGGCAAGCTTGGTACAAAGAAGACAAGTAGGACACTTGTCAAGCTACTCCTCATGTTGCCCTAATAGTGTGTCTAAAGCCTATTGGTTAGCTCCCAAGGGGTCCAATGATAATTTATTTGATTTAATTAATTGGTTTTACATTTGATAAGTACTCTCTCTTAAAGGGGAAAGGGGGACACTTTTCCCAAGACTAACCTTGTTGCTTGATATGCATTAAGCCTGTGATTAGATAAGTTTGAGGAGGTCCAATTATATGCAAGGTAGCGCTAGAAGAGGGGGTCGACCAAAGCAAGGAGAGGGGTTGCTTGGAGGGTATACTCACACACACTCTCTCTCATTGTGTGAAGTGCAAAGTGCTAGATCTCCATCTCCTTCTCCAAGCTAGTAGAAAAGTTGAGAGCCTACAACAACACTCTTGGCTATGGAATGCAAATCAAGTCAAGAGCCATGTTTCAATGCTTAAGCTTGCCGTCTTCTCTATGCTTTTATGTATGCTAGCAAGAAGAGTGATGATAAGTGAGGAACTATTTCTTTCTCCTATGAATGTTTCTTCTTCCTCTTCCCTACCCTTATTCTCCACTAGCTCTCTCCACCTTTGAATGTGTTTGAGACCTTGGGATTGAGGCTTGGGATAGTTAATGCTTTTGGCAAAGCTTATGTTATGCTCATGATGCATGAAGCTTTCCATCGTCATTGCATCACATGGGTTACAAGGAACACAAAGATTGTATTGTACCAAGTAGCTCTTGATGGGAGAAACTATAATACAAAAGCATATTGGAGGCGGGACTAGCTCCACATAAATCCGGTCCTCAACTATTGTCAAGTTCTCTAAACTCTCTCTCTTGCAAAATTATTGTTCATGCCAAGTTAATTAAGTACTATGATTATGTTGCTATCATCAATTAAGTTCACCCTCTATGTTCTCAAAGAGTCTCACAAAAATGCTTTCTTTAATTCTCCTAATTCCGCTATTCTCATAGTTCATAGGTCATTTCCTTTACAGGATGTGTGCTCAATCCATTGAGGTGTGTTCCAAAATTCATTGGCTTGGAGAAAATTCGATGTGATGTGTTCAAAATTCTTGAATGGGGATTCTTGTAGTTCAACTTTCTGTGAGGCAACTAGTGCTTTTAGATGGCATTTTGGCTTGTTGACGATGGCAAATGTGAGGTGTATCTAGTAGTCACCTATTGATGAGGTACCCATGGTAGCATCTTCATCGACTCGGTCTTCTTACATATGTCCACTATGAGTTGCAGGGAGGGTGTTAAAGTTTTATCTGGGCATTGTCACAATTAGAAGAGGAACATGGAGATGGACTTGATAGAATGTAAAAAAAGTCCCAATTAGACAACACATGAAATACTATAAAACCAATAAGGAAAACTACTTAACATTACAAGCATCTTGGGTGCAGAGGCCTCCCACCACAAATTTCCATGCACAATTTATATGTGAACTCTCTCTGTCACTCATATGCAACTTTCGTATATAAGCTTCTCAAAGTTCACTTCTATAATCTTTTAATGTTTGATATAATTTTTCTTAATGGTTGGTTGAAAGGAATATACCTTGTCGACCCAAATCTTTCAGCCATTTTTTCCCACGTAGATTGCATCATTGCAAGCAATATACATTTCACCTTCAACGAGGTAAAGAGCATCATGTTTGGGCCCAATAAAAGAGGTGGCACAAGTTTTGATTGGATTCAAACGCTTCCCCCATAAAAGCTCCTTTTTCCCTTAGTTCTTGTTGGGGTTTCCATCATTGCAATAGCTCCAATGACCAACAAAATTTTCAATACGGAAGGATGAGCTACCATGGTAGGGCATGGAAACACTCACACGGTTAGTGAGCTAATCGTGGCAACACAAATGGTTAACTCTACGAGGTGATCTTCTCGGCCTATGGAGGAGCTAAGCCACAATGAAGGGCAATCTCCATATTCACTTTTCTTCACCTCCAATCAACCCAATCACACACATTACGATTGCAAGACGCACACAACACTAATCCTATCATGCAACACACTAATCGCAAGCACACACACATGGATCTATTGAGCACCACACTCCAATCAAACCTACATGCACACACAAGCAAAAGAGGGCAATCACACAAGATTAGAGAGGGATTAACCACTGATTAGTGTATATTTAGCTAATCTAAGCATCATAGGCATGATACCAATTGTTGGAATTAGGGTTGCAGAGAAACACACACAGCTTGGAGAAGAAAAAGGAAGCTCAAGGCACACAATAGAGAGTGTGTTACTTAGTGTGCAATGCAAAGATAGATAGCCCTAGAGTGATGGGCGTATATACTATGCACGGGGGGAAAAAACCTCCTAAAGAGGGAAAAAATGCCCCGGCGGTCCTAGTGTGTTCACACACATCACTACCACATGTATATGGTAACTATGTTGGAATTAGGGTTGCAGAGAAACACACACAACATGGAGAAGATGAAGGAAGCTCAAGGCACACAATAGAGAGTGTGTTACTTAGTGTGCAATGGAAAAATAGATAGCCCTAGAGTGATGGACGTATATACTATGCACGGGGGAAAAAACCTCCTAAAGAGGGAAAAAATACCCCAGCGGTCCTAGTGTGTTCACACACATCACTACCACATGTATATGGTAACAAATCCCCCCTGGAGTGATGCGGTGAACGAGAGCTGGCACATGAGTAAAGGAAAGTTCCATGCCCTGAGGACAAGATCAGTCCACAAAGGGGAGTAAGACCAAAGCTTTGAGGAAAGCTTCAAGCTTCTCACGAGACAATGCCTTTGTGAAAAGATCTGCAAGGTCATCCTGTGTTGGCACATAAGCTAAGCTGATCTCTCCTGCTAAGAGTCTCTCCTTGACATAGTGGTAATGCACCTCAATGTGCTTTGTGCGAGCATGAAAAATTGGGTTCCTCGCAACTGCCAATGCGCTCTGACTATCAGTGTAGATAGTGTTGGCAGTGTCCTGTCCAACACCTAAATCAGCCATAAGGCGTCTGAGCCATACACACTCAACCGTAGCTGTGAAGACTGCCCTGTACTCAGCCTCACAACTCGGAGTGGCCACAGTAGATTGCTTCTTGCTCAACCATGATATACATGAACTGCCAAGCATGAAACAAAAACCACTTGTGGACACTCGAGTGTCAAAACAACCAGCCCAATCTGAGTCCAAAAAAGCATGTAAATCTGGCGGCAATGATCCCCCCTTGGGATAAAACAAGCCAAGATGTAAAGTGCCACTAAGGTAGCAAAAAATCCTCTTCACAGCCTGTCAATGCTTAGACCCTGGGCTATGCATAAATCTGCTGACCTGTGAGACTGCAAACTGAATATCCGGCCTCGTGCTGATACATAAATGAGGCAGCCAACAGCAGTTTGGTAAAGAGTGACATCATCAGGATCGCCAGCATCATGTAGAGTCAAATTCAAACCTGTTTCCATGTGAGTGGCAATAGGTTTACAATCCTCAAGTCCAAACTTACATAGCAATGTCTCTATGTAACTTTTCTGACACAAGGCAATACCACCATCACACTGCTTAAACTGTATACCCAAATAATGATGCAACAAGCCCAAATCTTTCATCTTGAAAGTAACATTCAAATCAGCCTTAAATTCAGCAATATGTCTCTCATTTGGTCCAGTGATCAGCAAATCATCAACATAAAGAACCACAATGAGAAGTACATCACCCTCACGCTTTACATACAATGTGCTTTCTGTTGCACTGTTATGAAATCCTCGTTTAACCAAATGAGTGTCATCTTTCTCATACCAAGCACGAGGAGATTGCTTCAACCCATACAAAGCCTTCTTACATCTGCACACTTTGTCCTCTTGTCTTTTTATGACAAAACCGCGAGGCTGCGTTACATAAACTTCCTAAAATATGTCACCATTCAAGAAATCAATAACAATGTCTGATTGATGTACATCCCAACCAAAATGAGCTGCCAATGCACATAGAAAACGTATAGTAGTCATACGACAAGTGGGAGCAAAAGTCTCTTCATAATCTATGCCTTTTTGTTGTGCATAACCCTTTGCAACAAGTCGAGCCTTATGGCAATCAATCTCACCATCCGGCTTGCGTTTCAACTTGTAAACCCACTTTGTACCAATGGCCTTTTTTCCAGGAGGCAAATCACATAAAGTCCATGTGTCATTTTCTATAAGTGCATCATATTCTGATTGCATGGCAGCCATCCAATTTTCTGAATTTTGTGCTTCATCAAAAGACAGAGGCTCCTCAACATCATGTAAGCTAAACACAGCCAAAGCATAACAATCTGATGCATAAGATGCATGGCGAGAGCCTGAACGAGTACGACTAGACAAAGGTGCATCCAATTTACTGTCACACAAAGTGTGCACCAGCCATTTTGGCATACCTCTAGCCTACTCATTTTCAGCCGTTTCCTCATCAAGTACATCATGTACATCTACATCAGTAATAGGCTGATCTAAAACATTTTCAGAAACCCCCATAGGCTGTACATTTGCCTCATTGGAACTTACATTCGTATTTCCACCACTGAAAAGAGGCAACAAAGTGTCATAAATGTCCTGTGAGCTTACATTATTGTCTCTAGTACATGACAGCAAGGGCTGAACAAAATCTTCCACAAACACTACATCCCGAGAAACCAGAATATGTTTTGTTTGCGGATGATACAACCTGTAACCTTTGCTTTCAGCACTATAACCAACAAAAATACATTTGACAGCCTCATCATCCAATTTTTTGCGTTGCACTTGTGGCACCAAAGCATATGCCAAACAGCCAAAAACACGCATGTGCTCAATAGAAGGCTTTCTATCATGCCATGCTTCATATGGAGTAATAGACTGCAAAGATTTTGTAGGACACGTGTTAAGTACATAAGTGGCACACATGATGGCCTCAAGCCAAAAAGAATGCGGCAAAGCTTGACTTTTGACCATACATCGTGCCATTTCCTTCAGTGACCTATTTTTCCTCTCAGCAACACCATTTTGCTGAGGTGTATAAGGCACTGTACATTGGTGTTTTATCCCACGACTAGCCAAAAATGCATTAAATTCATGAGACATATACTCCCCCCCTCGATCGGAACGAAGAGTGCCCATAGTAAATTTCGAGACATTTTCAGCCATAGCCAAAAATTGTTTGAAGCACATAAAAACTTCGGACTTCGCTTTAAGCGGAAATACCCATGCATGCCTGGAGTAATCATCAATGAAAGTCACGAAGTACAGGTAATTGCCCAAGGACGGAGTTTGCATGGACCCACAAACATCACTATGCACAAGCTGCAACGTGCATGTGGCCCGAACTGAACCATCCTTTGGAAATTTAGAACGCTGCATCTTACCCAAAATACAGCCTTCACAAACATGTTTGACAGGTGCTTCAAGAGGCGGCAAAGAAGCAACCATATCAAATTTCTGCAAACGCAGCAAACTGGAAAAATTCAGATGACCAAAACGTGCATGCCAAAGTTTTGCATCTGAAATAGCCCTTGAATCTGCAACAGCATTTGCAAATTTTTTCCACACTTGTCATACAAAGTGAGCTTATACAGCCCACGGCACAAAAGCCCAGATGCAACAATTTCATCACCAAAACTGAGATCATGAACTATACATCTGTCATCCACAAATTTGACTACAAGTCCAAGTCTAGCAAGTGCGGATACAGACAAGAGATTCTTCTTGATCCCAGGTACATAAAGTGCATCAACAAGTGTGAAGGAGCTACCATTAGCAGCAGTGAGCACAATCTTTCCAACTCCCTGAACTGGATAAGAGGCATTGTTGGCACAAGTGACTGAATTCCCATGAGGGACAGACTCAAAAGAGGTAAACAATTCACAAAGTGAGGTAATGTGCTTTGTAGCACCACTGCCGAAATACCACACATGTGAATCTGCAGTAACTGACAAGCATGCATCATGGACAGCAGGATTGTAAGTGCACTCTGCGTTAAAATCCCATTCTGCATCAACATCAGCAACATAGTCTCCTTTCACAGAAGACTCAACAATGGCTGCATTTGTAGTGGAACCAGCATTTGCAGTGGAACCACCCTCTTTCTTCTTAGCCTCTTTGGCCTTCAACTTAGGACATGACTTGATCAAGTGATCATTAGCTTTACAATAATGGCAATGCATCTTCTTTTTGTCCTTGTCACCATAATTTCCAGACGAATTGCTTCCAGCAGAAGCATTAGGAAAAGAATTTTTGCCACTCGCAGCAGAACCATAAGAAGTGGCTGCATTACTGTTACCACCCTTTCTTTGAGAAGCAATAAAAGCCTGTTCAACTGCACGCTGCCTAGTCCTTTTTTTTTTGGAAAGTGACTCTTGCAACAGAAATGTGCATAATGCATCAAACTTGACAACTTCTGGATTTCCTTGGGTCATAAGTCTATAAGTACTAGCAAAAGTCTGGTAAGAATCTGGTAAGGCATCAAGAACAGTCTGCAAAGGGAACTGTCTGAAATGACTTCTCCTGCAGAAATAAGTTGCTCATTGATATCCTTGACACTAGCAAGGAAAGTGTCCATATCATCTTCCTCATGCATAATCTTCAACTCCAACTCTTTACGCAGCAAAGCAATTTTAGCCTCATTGCGACTTGCATAAAGACATGCTAGAATATCCCAAGCCTGTTTTGCAGATTTTGTTGAACGAATGTGAGGAACAACGGTGCGCTTCACAGACAACGCAATCAATGCATGAGCCTGCACATCCTTAACATCCCAAAGAGCTTGTTCTACCGTAGGCAAAACAACTCTAACATCTGCAATCCTTGCAGGAAGACCTGCAACATCCTCAACATCGCCTACATCCTCAAAACCAGGACGTACATCAATGCCCTGCACAATGTTCCAGACACCCTTTGACACAAGAACACGTTTCATCATATAAGCCCACATAGGGTAGTTGTCCCCATCCAACCTGCCCTCAGTAGAAAACATCTTGAACACATCTATGTTGTTGTTGTCAGCCATGGTAAATACTGCACCTGATGTGAAAACTGCCCAAAAATAGGAGAAACGGAGCGGGAACAACCTGTGCTATATAGCACAAACCGTAGAAGACTATAAGGCACCTGTTATGCAAAAAACGACACTGACAAAAATTCTGCACAAAATGACAAAATAGCCTGTGCAGTACTATCTGTAGTGGAAACGGAGGGCGAACGCTTGCCAAAGCTCACTGAAATCGGAGAAAGTGATCAGGCGTGTGCTGGAGCAGCTGGCGACTAAGCCAGGGCGGATGTGACCTGCTTTGGTACCAATTGTTGGAATTAGGGTTGCAGAGAAACACACACAGCTTGGAGAAGACGAAGGAAGCTCAAGGCACACAATAGAGAGTGTGTTACTTAGTGTGAAATGGAAAAATAGATAGCCCTAGAGTGATGGGCGTATATACTATGCACGGGGGAAAAAACCTCCTAAAGAGGGAAAAAATGCCCCGATGGTCCTAGTGTGTTCACACACATCACTACCACATGTATATGGTAACAAATCCCCCCTGGAGTGATGCAGTGAACGAGAGCTAGCACATGAGTAAAGGGAAGTGCCATGCCTTGAGGACAGGATCAGTCCACAAAGGGGAGTAAGCCCAAAGCTTTGCGGAAAGCTTCAAGCTTCTCACAAGACAATGCCTTTGTCAAAAGATCTGCAAGGTACGAAGTGGGTTTACAAGTTGAAACGCAAGCCGGATGGTGAGATCGATCGCCATAAGGCTCGACTTGTTGCAAAAGGTTATGCACAACAAAAAGGCGTAGATTAGGAAGAGACTTTTGCTCCCACTTGTCGTATGACTACTGTACGTTTTCTATGTGCATTGGAAGCTCATTTTGGTTGGGATGTACATCAATCAGACATTGTTACTACTTTCTTGAATGGTGACATATTTGAGGAAGTTTATGTAACGCAGCCTCGCGGTTTTGTCATAAAAGGACAAGAGGACAAAGTGTGTAGATGTAAGAAGGCTTTGTATGGGTTGAAGCAATCTCCTCATGCTTGGTATGAGAAAGCTGACACTCATTTGGTTAAACGAGTCTTTCGTAGCAGTCCAACAGAAAGCACATTGTATGTAAAGCGTGAGGGTGATGTACTTCTCATTGTGGTTCTTTATGTTGATGATTTGCTGATCACTGGACCAAATGAGAGACATATTGTTGAATTTAAGGCTGATTTGAATGCTACTTTCAAGATGAAAGATTTGGGGCTGTTGCATCATTACTTGGGTATACAGTTTAAGCAGTGTGATGGTGGTATTGCCTTGTGTTAGAAAAGTTACATAGAGACATTGCTATGTAAGTTTGGACTTGAGGATTGCAAAACCTATTGCCACTCCCATGGAAACAGGTTTGAAGTTGAGTCTACATGATGCTAGCGATCCTGCTGATGTCACTCTTTACCAAACTACTATTGGCTGCCTCATTTATGTATGCAACACGAGGCCGGATATTCAGTTTGTAGTCTCACAGGTCAGCAGATTTATGCATAGCCCAGGGTCTAAGCATTGGCAGGCTGTCAAGAGGATTTTCCGCTACCTTAGTGGCACTTTACATCTTGGCTTGTTTTATCCCAAGGGAGGATCATTGCCTCCAGATTTGCATGCTTTTTCGGACTCAGATTGGGTTGGTTGTTTTGACACGCGAGTGTCCACAAGTGGTTTTTGTTTCATGCCTGGTAGTTCATGTATATCATGGTTGAGTAAGAAGCAACCTACTGTGGCCACTTCAAGTTGTGAGGCTGAGTACAGGGCAGTCTTCACAACTACGGTTGAGTGTGTATGGCTCAGACGCCTTATGGCTGATTTGGGTGTTGGATAGGACACTACCAACACTATCTACACTGACAGTCAGAGCGCATTGGCAGTTGCAAGGAACCCAATTTTTCATGCTCACACAAAGCACATTGAGGTGCATTACCACTATGTCAGGGAGAGACTCTCAGCAGGAGAGATAAGCTTGGCTTATGTGCCAACACAGGACAACCTTGCAGATCTTTTCACAAAGTCATTGTCTCGTGAGAAGCTTAAAGCTTTTCGCAAAGCTTTGGGCTTACTCCCCTTTGTGGAATGATCCTGTCCTCAAGGCATGGCACTTCCCTTTGCTCATGTGCCAGCTCTTGTTCACCGCATCACTCCAGGGGGGATTTGTTACCATATACATGTGGTAGTGATGTGTGTGAACACACTAGGACCGCCGGGGCATTTTTTCCCTCTTTAGGAGGTTTTTTCCCCCGTGCATAGTATATACGCCCATCACTCTAGGGCTATCTATCTTTCCATTGCACACTAAGTAACACACTCTCTATTGTGTGCCTTGATCTTCCTTCGTCTTCTCCAAGCTGTGTGTGTTTCTCTGCAACCCTAATTCAACCAAGGCAATCATAAGAAGCATGAGAGAGGCATAGTGAGAGAGAGTGAATCATTGATTAGTGTTAATGAAGTCTCATGAGCAAGGAGTAGATCAAGGACTCCATAGCCACACACTTCAAGAGCTCTCACCAAAGAGTGCTCTCAACACATGAGCTTGAGAACCCTAATTTCTTTTACACACTACCTTATGTACATAGGGTAAAACTATGCAATGTCCGGGCGCCCAAGGCCTTTAGGGCACCACCACTTACTGAATCTGCTACCTAGGCACACTAACTGACATGTTATTTACAACTTGGAACTCCCATTGAGCCCGTAACAAAATATAAATATTACAATGGCTTGAAATAAATCGGGAATTTACAATACATGACCATTTTGGAAAAATGTGGAAAATATGTATCTCTAATCTTTACTGCTTCTTTGGATTAATCCTCGATGTGCATTCGTACGTCTTCGGTCTTTAGCAGCTTTTGTACTGATGTTGACTTAGTTAACATTCCCCCCTTCCGATTTTAGTGCCCGTCCTTGGGCACTATTGAAAAGTGTCCGTGGAGACAAGGGAAGGTTTTTGATGGGCTGATTTCTTCAATTGTCGTTGAATTTGTTGATGAGGAGGTTCAATTTGTTGCAACATCTTCATTGGTCCAAATATGTCTGATGTGAGAGATGATGTGGCATTTGTCCGTCGTAATAGCATAATGAGGAGGATGTTGTTATTTATGAAAAGTATGTAGAAAGGAAGTAGAATAATGAGGTTCTAAATTAGGGTCTAATACCTGGATGACCAAAAGGAAAAAACCCAGTGGAAAAAAAATGCCTTTGGGATAAGCGCATTATTGGAGTACTTACTAGTACTTAAAATATTAATAAAGTACTCAAGGGATTATTTGCTGATAGATATGGAATTAAAAAGGCAGCAAATATGAGAGGGTAGCATGATGGAACATTGATTTGCCTCTTGTTGTCTACTCAAGGTGCATAGGTGGAAGGAAAAAAAGAGTGTCTAATGCATATTTCCAATGGTGGGACATCCTATTTATGCATACACGGAAATGCATAAATGGGATTTCCAATGGTGGGACATCCTATTTATGCATACACGGAAATGTATAAATAGAATGTCTAATGGTGGGACATCCTATTTATGCATACACGAAAATGCATGGAAAACAATATGATGTGCAAGAAAGATTTTGAAGGGTTATTCAGAAAGATGGTGTAGCTATAAAAGCATATGACATGGATTTGCAAGCTGACACCCATTTAAGAATGGTTTTCGTTGTCGAGGACATGTGCTCTCATCTTACTGTGCGCTGTGTGTGAGTGTTGGACTCTACGACACTCTACCAATTGTAAGTTAATAGACTTCGACTCTTATGCTCATCTCATCCAGCATGAGCAACACGACTTAGATATGCTCAACTCTTCCAACTTGAGAGTAAGCCTACTAACTACGACTCTTAGCACAGAGTTTAATATGACTTGAAGTGTTGGGACCAATGCTTTGCTCATTTTATGGCTCAGCAGTCAGACTCTGACTATGCCAAAGAGTGTTTTTTTGCACCCTGGCGACTTGAATTTTTACATTCTTGTGCTTACTACAAACATTTCTTCAGGTAAAAGTAAGCTTGAATCCTCAAAAAGAGGATTAGTGAAGGACCAAGTTGGCATTGAAAGTTTCTTTTGCCATCCCTGTTTTATCATATTTGAATCTGCATTCTCGTTGGTTGGGTTATCCTTCTTTGACTGTGAAGTCTCCATTATCCGTTAGGCCTATTGATAGGAGTCTTTGATGTTGTTGTAGGCCTTTCTTAGCTATCGGCATCTGGATTTTGATTAGGAGCATTGGAAGACTTAGGAATCCAAATCTCTTGATCACCTTTGTATCTCCATTGTTGACTTTGCTTCGTTCTAGGTCTTGTTGAGTTTCTGAGATCTTTATGCAAGTCTGTTGTAGTTGCATTTGTCTTGTGATTTGGATGGTAGCTGTATACCCTGTGTAAAATCCTTGTCGAAGAGGAACATTCTTTGAGATCCGTCTTTGTTCTGTATCCTCTTGAAAGTTGTGGTAGACTTTAGCATCTTTCAATGTTGCTCTGTTGCATACGTGCCTTTTAGGTATCCTAGGATATTGTCGAAGTTGATACCTTGTGGGCCTTCTTTCCTGGGAGGGTCTTGTCGTTACTTCATATACTCTAACCTACAATTTTGGCACATATATTTGTCTGTTACCTCCATAGTACTCTTGTTCTTTAAGCTCCATTGTTGTTTTTCTGTGTTGATTTCTTGTCTTTAATCCAAACCGGATCATTGAATTTGACTAAATTGCTTGGAACAAACACTTGCTTGACTTTTCTTTGCCATCTTGAGTACTTTGGCTGATATACCTTTGATTTGTTGGGTGGCTCGTTAGAGGGTTTAGTTGGGTCAGCAATTGACTTGAAATTTTGAAATTCTGACTTGCTTGAAGAAGCTGAGCCATGAGGGTTCTTTGATGTAGAGGCATATGTTGTCACACCTTCTTTGCTAATCGGTGGAGGGTCCACTTTAGCTTTACCTTTGTCTGCAAGATTTGTCTTTGTTTCTTGTGACTTCTGCCACTCTGAATCTGACATTAACGGTACCTGTAAATGTTGTTGGCTACCTCTTGGAAAAGAGAGTATTAGCATTTTATCTTCTTTGTAGGCCTTGTGTTGGTCTAACCAATGATGTCCAAGGATGACATCTGCAAGCATGTCTTTTGAAGGCTTCACCTGAAACTTTACATGCTCTTCATGATTTTGGATGTTAAGGGTAGCAATCATTTCTTTTTTACTTGTAGCCTTAGCCATGATTTCTCTGTTACCTGCTTGTCCAGAGTAAGCTCTAGAATGCTTTGAATGTTATCTACAACCATATTTCACTTTGCTTCTTTATCCAGTAGAGCATTGCATATGACACTTGCTCCTTTTATACTGTTGAGAACTACAACTATTCTCATTGTTGGTTCTATTGAAGATCTCTGTCCTGCTTTTGCCATGGTCTCATCTTGACCTAACTGTGTCTCTATGGAAGGTAGCTTGAGACTTTGTTTTCCAATTTGACTTACATCAACTAATTCAACTGGCAATGTCTAGATCTTTGGACTTCCTATTGTTTCTTGGTTCTCTGCAACCTTGGTCTTCTTTACTTCTGGCTTTGGTGGAATTCTCTACTCAATAGCTATCGTGGTTTCTCTTTGCTCTGTTTGATCTGCACTTGCTATTACCTAATTTTCTTTAAGCTCTTTTGAAGTTATGTTTGATGGAGATGAATCATCTTCAATAAGATCTTCCATTTGAATTGTGCTTGAGGACTTTGTGGTGTCGTTCGCGGGTGATCAGTCTTGGTCTTCATTCTCTGTTGTCTTTGATGATTGCATCCTATTTACATGTTGTATCTCTAACATTTTCTGGACCATTGGCATTCCCATTATGATGTTGTCTGGTATATCTTTTGCTATGATCACATGGAATTGATCTTTTATGATCTGTGAACTTACTTCAATGGTGGTGGAGAAGATTCCCCAGCATTCTGCTCGTTTGTTTCCTGATATGCTCACAATTCAGGAGCATCTTCCAGTTGTGGTTGACTATATCTTTTCCAAGTGTGAAAAGACATGAGGTTCTTGTCTAACTGAAAATCTAGCTTTACTTCTCTTGACAACTTTTCTTCGTTTTCACCAACAATGTTGCACTTGATCTTCTCAGGATCTGTGTCTGAACTGACTGCTTTTGTTGTGGCAGTGTCCTTTAGTTGAGCTTTATCTGCATTTTCTTTGCTATGACCACCTGCTTCAATCGATGTTGACTCCATTGGTTGTAATATTGTACTTTTTTGCAATTGTTAATCATTGTCCTCCTGCATCTAAGTAACCTTTTACCTTAAAGATCCATTGTACTTTCTCACAAAATCTGTCTCTTCGGAGGAGATTTTGGTAGTGACCTTTGTGTAGTTTTTTGAACTTTAGCTCCGATTGACTTTGAATTTTTTATCACCTGGTCTGGCAGCTTGAGGCTTTGCATCATCTTCAGATAGTCTTTGACTTCAGTCTTACCATCCATAGGGTTTGTACAAGGTCATGATCTTGCTGATATTCGTTACCATGTGCATCTTGATATACATATGTGAGCTTGGTTACATGTAACTGTTTGAACACTATGGGATTTGTCGGCTTTTGACTTTGATTTGTGAAGATCAGCTAAAACTTTTATCCCTGATGATCTTCATAGAGGCATTTGTCTGCAGATTTTGAGGGAATCTGGTTCAATTGGAAACTTCCAACAACCATATGATCTTTCAATGGTTTCTTCCTTGAAGGGGTATGTTGGCTAGAAGCTCTAGGGCTTCTAATTGGTGTAGCATTTCCTGGTACATAAGCTGAGCTTGATGGATTTACAGCTCCCCCCTTCCTAGGATAATCACTATAGCCTGCTTCATTACAAGAGTTCAAAACTGGTTGGCTCTGATTTAATCTCACCTTTTGGGAGTGTGAAGGTACACTTTGGGTAGCAATATTGGCATTTGGCATCCGTAAGCCTTCTGCATAGTTTCCTATGTATCTCCGTGAAAAATGACAAATGATTCCCCAAGTCAAGCTGTAGATAGCATTATCTTTGCCCTGATATTGTCTATCCCATGGGTCTCCTATTATATGAGCTTCTGTGGTTTCATGACCAAAGGCATCATAGATGCTAAACTCTCGTCTATATCTACGACTGTTTTGGTCAAAGTATATGCTCATTTGATCACAACATCTAAGCTTGATTTTTCATGGGAAGAGTTTGGTTCTGAAAATTTTGTTGGGTTCACTCAGGTAATATCGTTCAGCTCTAGAGAGGATGGGCTATAATAGATTCTTTCCTCTGACATGAACCATCCTTTCTGATCCATCACTGTACTCACTTCTATGAGCTGGTATGTGGGTTGTTCAAACACTGGTTGATCCTTTTTGTACAGTTTTCCTTTTTGGTCTACATAGTGTGCATATGAATTATGGGTACCATACAAAGCTAACATCATTTTGTTTGATGTGACACTTAAACTCATGAATGATTGCACACTTGTGGCTGTGGATGCAGAATCATTTGCAAACCTAACAGTATTTTCAACCTTTGGTGGTATTTCGACACCTTTACCAAATTCATGCAATAAATTGTTGTTCAAAGAATCAATTTTAAGCTTTTCAGGTGCATGTGCATCTTTATGCTGATTTTGAACTTGCAGTGTTTTTACTGGTGCTTCTAACGGTAATGCAGAATCATCAGATTGCATTAAAAGTAGCGAGTTAATTGCACTTACATCGATTTCGCATTTCCAATTTGCTATGTACCTTGCTTGGCAGTTGATGTGTCCCTGTTGTCTGGATTTCTTGGACAATCTTCAGCAGAATGTCCACCTTTTTATCCACAATCTGAGCAATATGCCATGATTGGTGGTATTTCAATTAGCTCTGTCATGCCAAGCTCTTGCTAAGAAGTTTTTGTCTCTATGCTGACCAAGTTGTCGACTACTCCATCTAGACCTTTGTAGTGTCTTTGACTTGGTTTTCCAATTAGATTGGCTTCTATTGGTTGATATGTTGGATCTTCCATCTCTGGCTCTCGACTATAGATCTGACCACTGTAATCCATGTACAATGATTTTGATTGCATATGCACCAACTGTATGTTTTGCTGGCTTGTGCAGATTTTTGGATAACCATTTGGGTCGATTTTTTGCAATTCTATCTGCACTTTATCTTTGAGCTTGCAATACCTAGCTCCATTGAAATCTGTGAACATCTGGGAGTTATCTGAATTTGGCTTTACTCTGATTAATAAGATCTTGGCTCCTGTGTTGCTTTTGTTGCTTATTAAGTATCTATGGCCTTTTGAATCTGCATACAAAACCTTATCCCCATTGTAGCCATAAAGCTGTAAAATCTGCTCTGTTGCAGTTGTACTGATGTTGCCACTACTACTGGCTTGCTCTGCTGTACTTGAATTCTTGGCTCGATTTGAGTCCATGTCAGCTAGTTCTGTAAAAACCGTCTCCTAGCAGATTTTCGTTTTGACTAACAGAATTTCTGCTGCTCGTACTAGCTTAATCTGCATTCACATGTGAGTTGTACTCCTGTTCGTTCGATTGGAAACTAATTTGCACTGCTACACTTCCACCTGCTCAGTTCTCGCATGCAAAATTATTAAAATTTATTTGACGCTCTACTGCTTCAAATTGGTCGTTTTGCTTGCTTTTTTGGCCGATCTGATCTGCTTTGCATGGTGTGCTCGGTTTGCTGTGTTTGCTCAGTGTGCGGTACACTTTTCGGCTTTCCTACTTTTCTAATCTTTGTTTTTTGCTTTTCGGCCTCGTTGTAGCTGTTTCTAGCACCTTCTGCGACTTCCTTTTTATTTTTTTCTAATTATTTATTTTTAAAAAAATAATTTTTCTAGTCTTTTCATGATTTTTTGAATAAGTTTTGATTTTTTATAATTTTTTTGTGAATCTGTGAATTTTCAGTGAATTTTCTAATGTTTTTGTGATTTCTTTGAAGGTTTTATGAATTTTGTTTTTTCGAGACAATTTTGGATTTTTAAAAAGATTTTTTTGAGTTTTTTTCTATTTTTGTGATTTTCCTCTGGGATTTTTTTTTTTTTTAATGAATTTTCTAATAAGTTTTTTTTGTAATAAATTTTTAATGATGTTTTAATTTCTTGTGAATTTTTATCATTTTTGTGAATTTTTAAATGATTTTCTATGTGTGTGTCTGTTTTTTTTAATGAAGTTTTTACTCTCTTTTTTTGATATTTTTCAATGAGTTTTTTATTCTTTTATTTTTGTGTGATTTTTTTATGATTTTCTTTTTGTATTTTTTTAAACTAATATACAAATAAATGAAATGAAAGTGAGAGAAAAAAAAAGAAATTCAAATGAAATGAAAGGAAATTGAATTGAAATGAAATGAAATTTAAAAGAAATGAAAACAAAATGAAATGAAATTGAAAAGAAATAAAATGAAGAAAATAAAATACAAAAGTCAATGACACGTTGAGAAGAGATCCCCCTTTTGTTTTGTTTTTTTTGTCTTCTTGTGTTGTGTTTGTAAGGGTGGGTTAACACGCCACGAAGCACGAAAACGACGACGGAAGCGGAAGAAGAAAGAAGAAGAAGATTATTTTAGCATCGTAGGAAACTATCCCAAGAGACCGTTAAGATCTATCCGACGAGGAAAGTCCATGCACCGAAAGGCACGCTCGGGAACCGAAAAAAAGTCCAATTTAGGCCGAAAGTTAGCCGAAACACTAAAAATCACCCGAAAATCCAAAAATTCGCCAAAACATTCTAGAAATCTTAAAAAATCATTGACAATCCCAATCGAGCATTCTTAACACGCATAAGCACACCAAAAATAGCAGTTTTTACCAAAAACACTCGATTCGACAAAATTGTCAACCCGGCCCCTAGAAATAGTAAAGCGCTCAAAATTTAGCGAATGAAGGTCCAATTGCACTCGAAATCAAGCCGAAAACATACATTCAAAACAGCTCGTAAAGATCGCAAAATATCAATTTTTTATGGAATCAAACGAATATTAATGCACAAATTAGTAAAAAAATACCAAAATTTTACAAAACTTATCCGAAAAATATCCAAAAAATTTTCTAAAAATTTTGCACACATAGGAGAATAGTGCAGCCAAATAAAATCATACAAATCATATCAATTCAATTACCAAATAATTTATCAATAAAATCAAGACTAAGCAATTAAATCGGCAAAATTACTGACAAATTTAGGTCAAAATTTGACGCAATTGAAATGTGTAAATCCCTGTTTTGAGCACAAAAACATAGAAATTAATCATTACACACATCAATTATGTAATCAAAATATGAATCAATAATGCAAATTAACAGTTTTTAGGCGCGTACATACTAATAAAATTGGCAGTTTTTACCAATCGTTAGGTGCGCACACAAAAGGGTTAATTTTGTCAAATTTGCAATGTGATTTCACAAATCATTAGTTGAGCATGAGTACAACATAAATCAATCATCACAATTGAAAAATCATAACGCACACATTGTTTTTTAGGTGCACAAACATGGGCAAAATAGTGCACACACACCTAAAATTAGCATACACACACTCAATTGGAATGCACACACACTTTATTATAGTGCACACACACTCTTGAAATTGACCATCCAAGCATAAAATCAACTCAATTAGGCAACCAATTAGCAATCCACAATCACCAACTAGCAATTGAAACTTGTCAAATCATACACCACCAAATCGTAAAAATTTTGGCATTACAACGGCGTGAAAACGAAAAAACGAAAAATTAAAAAAATATGCCACAAGTACACTAGCGTAGGCCATCGTCCCCAGAAACGGCGCCAAATGTTGGGGGTTCCAATGACCAACAAAATTGTCAATACGAAGGGATGAGCTACCCAGCTAGGGCATGGAAACACTCACACGATTAGTGAGCTAATCATGGCAACACAAATGGTTAACTCTACGAGGTGAGCTTCTCGGCCTGTGGAGGAGCTAAGCCACAATGAAGGGCCATCTCCATATCCACTTTTCTTCACCTCCAATCAACCTAATCACACACACTACGATTGCAAGACGCACACAACACTAATCCTATCATGTAACACACTAATCGCAAGCACACACACATAGATCTATCAAGCACCACACTCCAATCAAACCTACATTCACACACAAGCAAAAGAGGGCAATCACACAAGATTCGAGAGGGATTAACCACTAATTAGTGTAGATCTAGCTAATCTAAGCATCATAGGCAATCATAAGAAGCATAGAGACGCGTAGTGAGTGAGAATGAATCATTGATTAGTGTTAATTAAGTCTCATGAGCAAGTAGAAGCTCAAGGACTCCATAGCCACACACCTCAAGAGCTCTCACCAAAGAGTGCTCTCAACAAATGAGCTTGAGAACCCTAATTTCTTTTACACACTGTAAGGTTTCAAGTTTTTGAAACCTTAAAGATTGTATAAAGCTTAATCAAACTGATATGATTATTTAAAAAGCAATGTAGAATTGTCCGACCGTGGCAATTATTGATATTTTTCGAATCTTAAGCACAGCAAACCCCGGGCTAAAAATTTTCAGAACAAAATTCTAATAAAATCTGGAAAAGTTACGGGCTCTGAAAGGTTACACTATGAATTTAATTAGTTAAGTAAAATTAAATGGTTTCATTAATTATTATTAATAAAGACTTTATTATCCTAAGGTTCTAGAAATTACTGATATTTCTAATTTTCATCATTAAAAATCAGTGAAATTAGTAAAAATCGATTCTAGAAGCTAGGGGGGTTGTGTGGAGCTGTGGGGAACCTGCCCGGGACTAGATTTAGCAGCAGGGGACGCAAATTAAAAGGGAAAAATTATAAATTGATTCCAAATGCTTTAAGATAATTATTAGAAGTTAATTACATCTTAGGGAACCCGTGATAATTATGTTAATCTTAGATAATTAGTTAACCTAATTATCTTAGAAGAATTACACTGTTTTTAGGACAAATTAAAAGGGGGAAAATAGCAAACTGATTCAAAATGCTTTAAGATAATTATCAGAGGTTAATTACATCTTAGAAAACCCATAATAATTATGTTAATCTCAGGTAATTAGTTTACCTTATTATCTTAGTAGAATTACACTGTTTCTAAGACAAATTAAAAGGGAAAAAATAGAAAACTGATTCAAAATGCTTTGAAATAATTATCAGAGGTAAATCACATCTTAGAGAACCCGTGATAGTTATGTTAATCTTAGATAATTAGTTTACCTAATTATCTTAGCTAAATTATAGTGTTTTTAAGAGAAAATAAAAGGGGGAAAATAGAAAACTAATCCAAAATGCTTTGGGATAATTATTAGAGGTAACATACATCTTATAAAATCCGTGATAATTATCCTAACCTCAGATGATTAGTCATCTCAATAGAATTACACTATTTTTAGGAGAAAATAAAAGGGGAAAATAGCAAACTAATCCAAAATATTTTGGAATAATTAGCAAACGTAAAATATATTTTATGGAACCCGTTATAATTATCTTAACTTCAGATAATTATTCTAACTAAGTATCTCAATAAAATTACATTTTTTAGGAGAAAATACAAAGGGAAAAATAGCAAACTAATCCAAAATGATTTGAGATAATTATTAGAGGTAAATCATATGTTATGGAACCCGTGATAATTTTTTCAACCTCAGGTAATTAGTTTAACTATTTATCTCAGCAGAATTACACTGTTTTTATGGAAAAAATTAGCAAATTAATCCAAAAATCTTTGAGATAATTATCAAAGATAAATTACATCTTAAGTAACCAGTGATAGTTATCTTAACCACAAATAATTATGTTAGATAATTATCCTAGTAGAAAACACCACTATTATTGAAGGTAAACTAAAGGGGAAAATTAGTAAATCATGCTATATGAATACATGCTATTTATTAGAGCTAGATTATAGATTAAAGAGGCCAGGATAATTTTTTCAAGGTTAAAAAAGTAGTATAGATATTTATCTAAGTCAAATTATACTAATTCTAGATAAAAACTAAAGGGAGAAATTAGTAAATCATGCCATATGATTACATGCTATTTATCAAAACTAGATTATACGATAAAGAGGCTGTGATAATTATGTCAAGGTTAGAAAAGTAGTATAGATATTTATCTAAGTCAAATTATACTAATTCTATCTAAAAACTAAAGAGGAAAATTAGTAAATCATGCTATTTTTCAGAGCTAGATTACATGATGAAAAGGCCGCGATAATTATGTCAAGGTTAGAAAATTAGTATAGATATTTATTTAGGTCAAAATATACTAATTCTGGCTAAAATTTAAAGATGGAAATTAGCTAATCATGTTATATGATTACATTCTATTTATCAAAGTTATTTTACATAATAAATAGACCGTAATAATTATTTCAAGGTTAGAAAAGTAGTATAAATATTTATTTAAATCAAATTATTCTAATTTTAGCTAAAAAATAAAGATGGAAATTATATATGTAAGTTGGAAAATAATAAGATAATTACCAGAGGTCAAAAATATTCTTATTTACTTGTGATAATTATACCATAATTTATTAGTAATTTTAGAAAATTATAATTGACTAAAAGTCCTATTTCTGGCCAAAGATTGATTAAAATAAATAGATTTTGCGGTCAAAAGTTGTTAGGAAAATTATCATAAGTATAATCCTATGATATAAAGTTAAGGAAATAGAATCTTTAAGAGAAAATAAATAGAATAAATATTAAGCTCAAATAAGCAGATTCCAAGCTTAAGATTCGATGGGAAAATTAGGAAAAAGATATAGAAAACTATAAGAAAATTAAGATAGCCTAGAAAACCCTTAGGGAAGCTATGGAAAAAGTTATCATGCCGATATAGGCAAATAAGAAATTACTAGGTCAAGAATTTACCAGTTAAGACTATAAATTTAGGGTTACGGTTGAATACGAAGGTTGAATCTAGATTTCGGATAATTTACCTAATGATTAGACGTCCTTTTTTATAAGGATAAGAAGTTATGGCACCTAAAAGGACCCAGGCAAATCCTACATCTAATGATGAGCTCCAAAACGAACTAGAGCGTCGCACGACGACGAAGCCGGGACTAGTAGTAGGCCTACGGAGGAGAGTCTTCAAGTGCGAGCGCAGCAGCAGATGGCCGATCAATCCCACGTGGGTTTCCCATTATTCAATTAAGTATTTAAATAGTTTAAGTTATTTTATAAGTTAGCATTGCATACGTAAGAATCAGGAAAGAAAAAATTGACAAAAAATGGAAGGTAACTTCCAACGTGCATTTGTTTTTAATGTAGGAAAGAATTGTTTGGGTTAAAACTGGTTGAATTAGGAAAGATATGATTGATCATCCTTAAGACAGCTTGTCTCAAGACACCTCCGACTCTTTGGTATAAATTAATGATAATGATTGGCTTTTCAACCACGGATAAGTTAGTTACCCCCATGAATGATGAGTTTCTACTCCGTGTCATGTTTTGATGTTTCTACATAAGTTAGGATACCGTTTTTTATCCTACGGGAGCCACCCGGTTGTATGGGCAACTGTTTTGGTGTATGGGCACCCGAAACCTTGGGTGGGGGTTTATCCACTCCGGATTATGAATAAGGAATGAGTGCCGTTTTTTCACCCTTAGGTGGTCTTGAGGCAAGAAGAGTATTGGTCATGGTTATTATGGACAATATTTTGATTGACAGTACCCTGTCTTAAGTTTAAAGATATCTGCTTGCTAAAAGAATGTTTTCAATACTGTTTTCAATATTGTTTTCAAGGGCTGTTTTAATAAAATCCTGTTATGAAGGATAAAAGGAATCATTATTTTAATTGTGATAAGAACGTGGTAGTAGCTAAATAACAAAAGAATCATGTGTGAGTGCAGGGTGGTAAGTGGAGATTGACTGAGGTTGTCAATCATGGACGGGTGGACCTGATTAGTCAGGTAACTATCCATCCATGCACACTAAAAACATTTAGAAAACTTCTTCACTTAGAAGAGGAGTCCACCAGCCGTTGTGCCCTCACATCTGTTAGGGGGGGAAAAGCGTTGGTTGAGGATACCTTAGCTCAACTTGTGGAAGTTATAGGGTCAAAATAGTTTTGAGCTTTTAATATATTATCTCGTTTCCGCTGCAAGACAGGACTAGCTCTTCTTCTAAGGCTATAGACCCAAGCCATTGTCAATGGGAAAGGTCTATTCCTTGGATTTTTCTTGTTTAAAGACTCTGATTTTTATCAGACCTAGAGACCTTTCAAGGATCCCATCCCGATCTTGGTATTGGCGGGTTGGGGATCTCACACACACTGCCTTATGTATCTAGGGTAAAAATATACAATGTCTGGGCGCCCAAGGCCTTTAGGGCTCCACCACTTACTTAATCTACTACCTAAGCACACTAACTAACATCTTCTTTACAACTTGGAACTCCCATTGAGCCCGTAACACATTAGATATATTACAATGGCTTGAAATAAATCGAGAATTTACAATACATGAACATTTTGGGAAAATGTGGAAAATGTGTATCTCCAATCTTTACTGCTTCTTTGGATTAATCCTCGATGTGCATTCATACGTTTTCGGTCTTTAGTAGCTTCTATTAACTGATGTTGACTCAGTTAATTGTTCCACCTGGAAAAAGGCTTACAGAGCATTTTATTCCGTCGCTCGCTATGAATTGCCTATAGAGTCTTGTCTTATATGTGTGTACCCTTTCAACCAATGCTTCATTCTCTAAGAAGATTTTTGCACACAACAATAAAAAGCTCCTTTTTTCCACAACTCCGCCTGGAACAAGGCTTGCAAAGGTGTCTTCCGCTGCTCTCTATGAATTTCCTATAAACTCTTGCCTTACATTTGTGTACCCTTTCAACCATGCTTTCAAGAGAGAGGTAATGTCGTAAAATCTAATATCTAACCAATCCAAACGATTTTCTCATATTAAAATGATCATTTAATGTGGGAGAATAAACGGGAACAAGCGCTAAAATATAGACATGTGCTTACAGATTTATCTCAACATGGGGCCAATGGTAAAGGGGTCAATATGAGAGAAGGCTTGTCAAAGAGCAAGGGAATGGAGCTTAAATACCTAAAGGTTAGCTTCATTGAAGACCTCCAAAGGTTAGTGTTAAAAGTCCTTTGACCTTAGGAAAGCTATGGATGTGCTTGAGGTGGGAACCCGGCCCAAGATTGGATGTGCTTGTCGTGCTTGCTGACTAAGGTGCTTGAGGTGCTTGATGACTAAGGTGCTAAGGTGCTTGAGGTGCTTGATGACTAAGGTGCTTGATGACTAAGGTGCTAAGGTGCTCCATGTGGATAAGGTGCTTGAGGGTAAGGTGTTCTACAAAGTCAATCCATTCCCTACTCAAAGGGGGGCGAGCCCTCATTCTAGGAGCTAGAGAGAAAACACACACACCTTCACACAAGGCAAGCTTGGTACCAAGATGACAAATAGGACACTTGTCAAGCTCCTCAAGTTTCTCTCATCGTGTTCCTAAAGCCTATTGGTTAGCCTCCCAAGGGGTCCAATGATAATTTAGTTGATGTAATTAATTATTTTTGCATTGATCAAGTCCTCTCTCTCAAAGGGGAAAGGGGGACACTTGTCCCAAGACTACCCTTGTTGCTTGATATGCACTAAGCCTGGCCAAGCTTGAGGAGGTCCATCATAGCAATGTAGTGCTAGAAGAGGGGGTCGATCAAAGCAAGGAGAGGGGTTGTGTGGGGGGGTATACGCAAAGGGGAAAGGGGGACACTTGTCCTAAGACTACCCTTGATATGCACTAAGCCTATGATTGGCCAAGCTTGAGGAGGTCTTAGCATATGCAAGGTAGTGCTAGAAGAGGGGGTCAACCAAATCAAGGAGAGGGGTTGCGTGGGGGGTATACTAACTCTCTCTCTCTCTCTCTCTCTCTCTCTCTCTCTCTCTCTCTCTCTCTCTCATTGTGTGAAGTGCAAAGTGTAAGAGCTCCATCTCCTTCTCCAAGCTAGTAGAGAAGTTGAGAGCCTACACCAACACTCTTGGCTATGGAATGCAAATCCAACCAAGATCCATGCTTCAATGCTTAAGCTTGTCATCTTCTCCATCTTCATTACTATGCTATTATGTATGCTAGCAAGAAGAGTGATGATAAATGAGGAACTATTTCTTTCTCCTATGAATGTTTCTTCTTCCTCTTCCCTACCCTCATTCCTTGCTAGCTCTCTCCACCTTTGAAGGAGTTTGAGGCCTTGGAATTGAGGCTTGGGATAGTTAATGCTTTTTACAAAGTTTATGTTATGTCCGTGATGCATGAAGCTTTCCATAATCATTGCATCACCTACGTCACAAGAACACAAAGATTGTATTGTACCAAGTTGCTCTTGATGGGAGAACGTATAATACAAAAGACTATTGAAGGGGGGACCATCTCCACATTAATCCGGTCCTCAATTGTTGTCAAGTTCTCTAAACTCTCTCTCTCTTTCAAAAGTATTGCCAAGTTAATTAAGTACTATGATTATGTTTCTACCATCAATTAAGTTCGCCCTCTATGTTCTCAAAGTAGTCTCACAAAAATGCCCTCTTTGATTCTCCTAATTCCGCCATTCTCAAAGTTCATAGGCCATTTCCATTACATTGGTATCAGAGCTATTGGTTTCTCTTTTCTTGCTTAAGAAGAGAGGTCCTTAAGTTGTCCACAAAAGGTTGGGCATGTTAATTGCAATAGGGTAAGTGGGACACGGATCTATTATGTTGGTTGAGAAGAACTTAGTTCAAGGTACACCGTTGGGAACTATAGTCTTAATAATGTAGCCTCTCGGGCTTGCCTTTGGCTTTACCATTATTGAGCTTTGAGCAAGATCAACAGGAACCATAATCAACCGAGAAATCTTATACCCTCTCCACTAGTTTTTGCAATCAATAGTGTCTGAACCACGGGTGTGACTGCTTGAGAGCTGATTTTCAAAGGTAAAGAATAGTTTCTTGAGGGTACCAAAGCAAAAAGTAATCTATATATAGGTATAATTAACATGGTTGACAATGACCAAGAGAGTAGAATGAACATTGATAACTTTGATTTTGCACATGAAGGTGCTAATGATGATGTCCCCATGTTTGTCAATTATCTTGTTACTAGGTTGCAGCAAGATATGGGCACCCCTGCTTTGTAAGCCGAAGTTACTCAACAACTTCGTGCCTATGGGATTTCCCTTACTCTCCAAGAGGAGAGAGATCTTAGGAGGCCTCTTGAGGAGAACCCCAAAAGAAGACTCTCTCACATACGAGAGGAGAAATCCAAAGAATGAGATAGTAATGAATCCCTAAGTTTGTCTAAAGATGTGGCTCCATGAAGATGGCGGTCTAGACGGTCGCCAACTCCTCCCAAGAGGAAACAATCAACCCATAGTTCTTCTCCTCATCACTCCAAAAGGGAAGAGAGGAAGAAAAGGGTAAGAAAGAGGTCACTTTCTTCTCCTTCTTCTTCACTTTCCTCCTCTTCCAATGTAAGCTATGGCTATTCTCCTAAAGAATACAATAGGGGAGCACATCGCAAATCATATCCTGCATGGCAAAGGTCACAAAAGCTCAAGAAGTTCAAAGAGGGAGGAAAGAGTATTTCTTTTCTCACCTATGATGGCACAGAGGGCTTCACGGAGTCCTCCAAGCTACACCATGTAGCTATGCGCTTTCAAAAATCGGCTCGTCAATGGTGGGCTAGCCTTCGTGGAAACAATGAAGCCCCAAAGACATGGAAAACTCTACGAGTTTCCATCATGAAGGAATTCCTTGCAAGTGATGTAGAGGAAAAAGTGATTACCGAATGGCGGAGTTTGAAGCTTCTCTCCCATGAGTCTATTCTCAAATATGTGGACAAGTTTTGGGATTTACATCTCAAGGCTACTGTCTTTGAAAAGATAGACTTTGCCAAGCAAAAGCAACAATTTTGTGCAGGATTACCTGAAGAGATGGCCGAGTACGTCAACTCACAATAGCCTGGTTCTATCACCAAGGTAATCCACCACACTATGGTTGCTTCGCACATCAATTTCCAACAAGGGGCTAGAAGGAATGTCAATCCCATGGAAAGCAAAGACAAAAATGGTGCAAAGGGAAAAACTAATGCCCAAAATTCTTCTCAAGGCAATTCCAACAACAACAACTATCGGTCCAAGGAGAAGGGAGTTTACGAAGGTAAAAAAAAACTTTCTCCTAAAGAGCTTGAAGCTTTTTGCAAGGACCATAAATGTTTTAAGTGTGGGGAGCAAGGACATGGCTATCGTTCTTGCCCCAAGAGAAATGTCCGCAATGAGACTCCTAGAGCTTCCACTATCGAAGCTCCAAAAGAGAATGCTCATTGCAAAGGATCACCTCTCTCCTATGCTTAGGGAAAGGTAAGGAAACATGATGCATTCATCTTGTTTGACCCTGACTCTACTCACAATTTCATATCAACAGAGTTGGCCATCAAGTTGGGTATTCAAGATTTTGAGATGGGAGATACTGTAACGGCCGACACAGCGTTCAAGGGACAGCAAGCCTCCATTACTCTCTTGATTGAGAAGTTGAAGCTTCATGTCTAAATCGATGTCGACAAAGAAGACTTTTTCATCTTCCTCTTTGACATGAGGATGCTATCCTAGCAGCACCATGGTTCAACCGCATGGCTGCCAACATGAAGTTCCTTGAAAGGAGAATCTACATCACCTACAGGGGATAGTATATAAATTCTAGTAAGTCTAGTCGTACTATACCACTTGTAAATCCTCCTACTTTTGATAAATCAATGAAGAGCTCAGTTTTTGCGTACATGATTTTTTTCAAAGATTCCCTAAAAATTCGTAATGTTTCATCAAATATAAATGATAGGAATCAAGAAGAGTTAGACTTTTCTAATTTTCTAAAAGGATTCCAAGATGTGTTCATCGATGATATCCCTATGGACTTACCTCCAAAACAAGGGGATGATCACCATCAAATTGAGCTCCTACCAGAAAGTGCACCGCCTAACAAGCCTCCTTATCGATTTTCCCAACCTCAACAAGAGGAGATCCTGAGGCAAGTACAAGAATTGGTAGACAAAGGGATGGTGAGGCTTAGCTCCTCTCCCTTTTGTTCTCCAGTCCTTTTAGTGAAAAAGAAAGATGGTACATATTGTATGTGTGTGGACTATCAAGCATTAAACCATATCACTATAAAAAACAAATTCCCCGTGCCTCGGGTAGAAGGTCTGTTTGATAAGCTACAAGGCTCTACCTACTTCAGTAGGAATGACCTTAAAAGTGTCTATCATCAAATAAGGATAGTGGATGAAGATAACCTAAAGACCGTGTTTTGTACAACGTTTCACATTTATGAATATGTAGTCATGCATTTTGGCCTGACTAATGCACCAGCCACATTCAATCGTTTAATGGAGAAAATCCTTAGACCCTACCTCAAATTCACTGGAGTGTTCTTTGATGATAGCATCATCTACTCCATGTCCTTGGAGGAACACAAGCAACATCTCCAAGTAATTTTTCAAGCATTGAGGGAGCACAAGATTTTTCTCAATCAAAAGAAAAAGCGATTTTTTCCTTCAAGAGATTCAATACTTAGGTCATATTATCTCTCAAGACGTATGGATCTATCAAAGTTGGAGCTAATAAAAGCATGGCCTAATCCAAGGAATCCACATGAGCTAAGAAGCTTTATTGGTATGTGTGCATACTATAGATTCTTCATAGCAAAATTCTCTCAAATAGCAGGACTTTAACATGACTTAACAAAGAAGAACGTTAAGTATTCATGGACCGCTAAGGAGCAAAATGCTTTTGACAAGCTCAAAGAGAAGATTACCTCCCAGCCAATCCTTATGCTTCCGGATCTGCCAAAGCCATTTGAGGTCCAATGCGATGCTTGTGGTGATTGCCTTGGAGCAGTCTTGCTTCAAGAAGGGCATGCTATAGCATATAAGAGCCGAAGGCTCAATACGGATGGGTCTTGGGGATTTATGAGAAAGAGCTTTTAGCTATTCTACATGTCCTAAACACATGGAAGCACTATCTATTGGGAACTCCATTTATTCTACGAACCGACCACCAAAGTCTCAAGTACTTCATGACGCAAACTATGCTTTCCGACAAACAAATAAAGTGAGCAAATTTTCTTTCGCAATTTTATTTTCATATTGCTCACATTGCTGGGTAAGCACAATCAAGTGGCCGATGCACTTTCACAACGACCAAAAGTTAATGCGGTGTCTATAATTACTCACAATTATCTATCTTATATGATAGATAAGTATACCACTGACCCTGACTTTAAAGACATAATGTCAGCCCTTGCTTTGGGGAAGAAAGAGAAACCATTTACCTTGCAGAATGATTATCTTCTCCATGGCAATAGGCTATGTGTTACCCACTCCCTTCATGACAAAGTCATGTATGAATCCCATACTCCTCCCTACGCGGGGCATAGAGGCATGCAAGCTACTCTTTGAGGAGTAGATACATACATCTATTGGACTACCATGAATTTGGACATACAAGAGTGTTTCAAAATTGGTAGTATGCCAAAACACTAAGTATGATAGAGGAAAGCAACCTGGATTACTCCATCCATTTTCAATTCTTAATTCACCATGGGAGAGTATATCCATGGATTTTTTCTTTGGATTACCCAAGTCTATCCATGGGGATACGGGAATATGGACAATAGTCGACAGGTTTAGCAAGCAACAACACTTTATTCATATCAATAAGACTAGTAAGGCACACCAAATGGAAACTCTCTTCATATCTTAGATTTTCAAACACCATGGATTCCAACATCCATCCTGTTACATAGAGATCCTAGAATGACCAATAATTTTTGGAAAGGTCTCTTTGAAATCTAAGTACAAGATTGTGTTTCTCTTTGGCCTATCACCCATAAACGGATGGCCAAAGTAGATAGCCAATCTTACGATCCTCGATCTACTAAAGACTTATGTTACAGAAGTAGATCAATGCTCACAATGGGAAAAGTACTTACCTCTTGTAGTGTATGCGTACAATAATACTGTCCATACTTCTACGAGGTACAGCACCTTTGAAATCATTGAGGGAAGACCTAAAAGTCCCTTGCTACTTAAAGTACATGGGAAAATTTTAGCTGCCGATTATGAGTATAGCCGTGACCTACAAGAATCTTTTCAAAAGATTAAGGAGGCTATATCCACCTTTCAGCAAAAGCAAAAAGCTACTATTGACAAGTACAGAAGGGCCTTAACGTTTAAAGAAAATGATTAGTCTTGCTTAAGTTTCCCAAGGCTCGATTGAGGCAAACGACGGGCAAAAATCTTACGGGCCATCAAAAGTATTATGCTAAACTAGCAAAAAGATACTATGGTTCTTTTCAAATTTTGAAGCCAATTAATGAGATGGCTTATCAACTCAAGTTTCCCAACCATTGGCTCATGCACAATGCTTTTCATGTGAGCCTACTTAAGCCCTACAAAGAAGAGCCCCCAAGTGAACCAATTATTGAAGACCCTCCCAAAATCGAAGACCAAGAAGAGGTGCTACAACCCAAAGCTATCCTTCGGCATGAAGACAAGGTACTACGATATGGTAAGATTATCTGATGGTATCTTATTAAGTTCAAAAATTATCCTTTTGAAAATGCTAGATAGATGCAAGGAATACAACTTAAGGATAGTATGAACCTTGTCAATGCCTACAATGCTACATTAAAATCAGCAAATATACATGTTTCTTTTAAATGATCCATGTTTTTGTCTGATAAAACTAAGTTCTCTTTTTTGTTGTGCACAAATTTATATAGTATGCATGCTTCGAATCATGTTTGTGATGACGACGTCTCTCAAACACTAAGTAGAATTTGTCACCCTATTTGGGAGAATGAAATGGACTAAAGAGCAAGCATGCTTACAGCAATTACGTCTCCCAAGCACCAAATGGATTAGTCGTCCATCTTGGAATGATGTCGTAGGGTAAAAAGGGATCCTCTACCCGCTAAGAAAGATTGACTAATGAGACTAAGGCATTATCTCTTCTACCTCATAGTCGAGGACGACTATGATTTCAAGAGAGAGGTAATGTCGTAAAATCTAATATCTAACCAATCCAAATGATTTTCTCATATTTAATTGATCATTTAATGTGGGAGAATAAACGAAAACAAGCGTTAGAATGTAGACATGTGCTTACAGATCTATTTCACACATGGGGCCAATGGTAAAGGGGTTGAAATAAGAGATGTGTGTATCTAAAGCCTACTGGTTAGCCTCTCAAGGGATACAATGATAATTTAGTTGATTTAACTAAGTGGTTTCGCATTTGTTAAGTTCTCTCTCTCAAAGGGGAAAGGGAGACACTTGTCCCAAGACTAACCTTGTTGCTTGATATGCACCAAGCCTGTGATTGGCCAAGCTTGAGGAGGTCCAATCATATGCAAGGTAGTGCTAGAAGAGGGGGTCAACCAAAGCAACGAGAGGGGTTGCGTGCGGGGGTACTCTCTCTCTCTCTCTCTCTCTCTCTCTCTCTCTCTCTCTCTCATTGTGTGAAGTGCAAAGTGCAAGAGCTCCATCTCCTTCTCCAAGCTAGTAGAGAAGTTGAGAGCCTACACCAACACTCTTGGCTATGGAATGCAAATCAAACCAAGAATCATGTTTCAATACTTAAGCTTGCCATCTTCTCTATCTTCATTACTATGCTATTATGTATGCTAGCAAGAAGAGTGATGATAAGTGAAGAATTATTTTTTTCTCCTAAAAAGGGTTCTTCTTCCTCTTCCTCTTCCCTACTCTTATTCCCCGCTAGCTCTCTCCACCTTTGAAGGTGTTTGAGGCCTTGAAACTAAGGCTTGGAATTAATGCTTTTTGCAAAGTCTATGTTATGCTCGTGATACATGCAGCTTGCCACCTTCATTGCATCACATGGGTCACAAGGAACACAAAGAATGTATTGCACCAAGTCGCTCTTGATAGGAGAACCTATAATATAGAAGCCTATTGGAGGGGGGACCAACTCCACATAAATCCGGTTCTCAACAGTTGTCAACAAGTTCTCTAAACTCTCTCTTGCAAAAGTATTGTTCATGCCAAGTAATTTAAGTACTCTGATTATGCTACTACCATCAATTAAGTTCACCCTCTATGTTCTCAAAGTAATCTCACAAAAATGCTCTCTTTAATTCTCCTAATCCGCTTTCTCAAAGTTCATAGGCCATTCCTTGTACGGGATGTGTGATCAATCCATTGTTGTTGACCAAATTATGGAGAAGGTGTTCCAAAATTCATGGCTTGGAAAAAATTCGATGTCATGTGTTCACAATTCTCGAATGGGGTTTCTTGTAGTTCAACTGTCTGTGAGGCAACTAGTGTTTTAGATGGCATTTTGGCTTGTTGATGATGGAAAATACGATTTGTATCTAGTAATCTCCTATTAATGAGGTACCCATGGAGGCATCCTCATCGACTCTGTCATGTCCACTATGAGTTACAACGAGGGTGTTAAAGTTTTATTTGGGCTTTGTCACAATTAGAAGAGGACTTGAGAGAATATACGAAAAGTCCCAATCAAACAACACATGAAATACAATATAACCAATAAGGCAAACCCTCGCTCTATGCGTGCGAACAGCCTTTAATTTTAATAAAGAACCAGTTTCTTTTATAAAGTGTGCCCTTATTTTCTTTGACTAGAAAACGATGTCTTTGGTCCTTGTGTGCTAAGAAAAAAGAGAAAAATGGTATAACCTTTCTATCACCCATTAGATTTGCTCATTTTGAGGTGACATGACGAGATCACTATGGTGTGTGTGTGTATGTGTACCAACCCGGGCTCGACCCCGGTGTACTCCAATTTCAGGCGCAGCCATACACAATGTGAGCACTCAAATGGTGGAGATGTGAACCATACGATGAGAAAAGGAGGGATATATTTATTACACATGATAGTACAATGAGAGACGCAAAAAAGGCTACTACTACTACGAGATGTTGATACAATGAGGAACTATTGGAGCAAAAAATGAGCCCCAACTCTCTTATGCTTAACTCAAATAACACACATACTTAGCTAGCTGAGAGGATTAAAAACAAGATTAACATGACCCAGGGGCTGAGTAAAGGAGTCTTATGTGCTGTCCCGGGATTTGAACGGCAACGCACGGATAACAACAACATGATACAGACAAGCCAAAGTTGCACCAATAAAGGGTCCAACCCAGAAGATCCACTGTAACCAAAGATTTAAAACATATTAGTTCTCATAATCTTAAAGATTAATCACTGCTGCAAAAACATAATTAAGCACATGACACAAGCATTAATGATAAATGTTTAATTACATTCACACAGAAAACAGTTCACCCACTCGACAACTCATGACGCCTATTCTCAACCATAGATCCCTCCTCAATCACCCCGCGACATATGGAGACACTATGTACACACACAGACATATATATACAAAGAGAAAAAGAGAAAGCTTACATGGTCATCCCATGCCTGCTTGTGGTTGTAGATGACAGCTGCCCCCAAGCTCCTGGCAGGGTTAATTCCCGTGCCTGTGATGGGGATCGTCGCAAGATGGACAAGGAAAACGGCAAAGCCAATGGGAAGAGGGGCCAGTAACTGCAACACCACACCCAAAAGCATTAGTTCATGCAGAGACAAACAGATTCATGAAACCCTTTGCAGAAATTCCTGCTTGAATTCTACCACTCATCTTATGCACTATTAGATAAGGTGTGTGTGTGTGTGTGTGCGCGCACACGGGCACATCCCACCACTAGTGGAGCCTGAAAGACTTCACAAGTAAGGACACCCACCGGGACATGGGAGTCGCGGGCACTACGCTTGGCGTCGGTAGCAGAGAAGACAGTGTAGACGAGGACAAAGGTGCCCACAATCTCAGCCCCAAGGCCATCACCCTTGGTGTAGCCATGGCTCACCATGTTAGCACCACCCTCGTTATCATCGTAGAAGCCTGGCTGGAAACCCTTGACAATTCCGGCACCGCAAATCGCCCCCAGACATTGCATGATGATGTAGTACAGCGTGCGAGGCAGCGACACCTTGCGTGCCAGGAACAAGCCCCATGTCACCGCAGGGTTGATGTGGCCACCTGCACATACATGTAATTATAGCATGAACAGAGGGAATGCACAAAAAGAGAGAGAGAGAGAGAGAGAGAGAGAGAGAGAGAGAGAGAGAATGAAGAAGAAGTTTTGAACAAATTCTCACAATAATTCCCACATTGTGACTTACCTCAACATCATGAGCTTCTGTGAGGGAGGCACTGCATACGTAGCTAGGTACGATTGGGGGCAGGGGACCGCCCGGGGGGGGGGGGGGGTTGTAGCTAGGTACGATTGGGGGCAGGGGACCGCGGGGGGGGGGGGGGGGGGGGGGGGGGGGGGGTGGTTGTAGCGGTGCTTCTCGGGCAGAAGCTCATGATGTTATGCATCGTATGAAAAACAAGAGAGAGATTATGCCAAATCTACCTGAAATACCAGCAGTGCAATAGACAAGAGCAAAGATCATGCCACCAAAAGCCCAAGCAATGCCTTGGATGCCAACGCCGGGACAATCGTTAGTGGCATTTGGAATCGCCACAGTCTGTTTGAAGCCCATCACAGTTTGAATAGAAATGTAGAGGAAGAGCAGCGTCGCGAAGAATTCCGCAATCCCCGCCCTCCAAAATGACCATGATGTGAATTCCGACGGCTCGATCAGCGCAGTAGCTGGCGGCTCTGTGTAGTCCCTTGACTGTGCAGCCGTCCCCAACGGCTGCCTTTCGTTGAACTTGTTGGCTCCTAGCCTCACATCTTCGTCCTTGGACTCCATCTTTTCTTCTTACTTCTCCTTTACAAGGTATGGCAACTTATCTCTGTACAAGGAGGCCTCCTGCAAAAGATGACAACAAGATGAGAATGAGAGAGAGAGAGAGAGAGAGAGAGAGAGAGAGAGAGAGAGAGAGAGGCACCCACAAGCTGTGAATTTAGGAGCGAGGGACATAATCCTACTCACAATTTCACAAAGCATCAATTATAGTACAGAGCATTAGCCTAAATGGACGATGCAATTTTGTGTGTGCGAGCGCGCGCGCGCTCAGAGAGAGAGAGAGAGAGAGCCACACCCTCAAGACAGGCAAATCAAACAAAAGCATTAACCCGAAGCGCAACTCTGTGTGGGTGTTTGTGCCTGTATGGGGGAAGAGAGAGAGAGAGAGAGAGAGAGAGAGAGAGAGAGAGAGAGAGAGACCTCTTGATGAAACAGGCATGCAACCCACAGAGAGGAAGATGGCAGAGTGAGAGGAAATGGGCAGAGGTTGAGCTGATAAAGGTGAAGAGGATGATGGCGGACGCATACGACAGGGACCCTCCATCCACGCAGCACATTACCCACAATTTGTTCTTTCTCCACAAATATTTGAAAAATAAGATAAAAGCTTTATACTGCCTTCTTTAAACTGCGACCATTTTAATTATTTTCCCTAATCCTCTATTTTCCAGGTGGCTTGCCACGCTGGACTGGACTGCAAGACCAGATTCCTTTTTTATGCTCGGACAAATTAAATTTAAGGCTATGCTTTTCAGCATAGGATACCCCACACTCTCTCTATCCTAATAATCCTCAATTCGTCGGTTACGGTGTACAGAAATACGGTGTACATATACTTCTCCTCCCCAATGCTGTAGGTAAGGGTGCATCCGCATGCAGGGGTGCCATGCTGCTAACGCTGCCAAGGTGTGGGAGTGCGTTCGCACGGAGCACATTTACTCCACGTGGTAGCATCCACAACCGCCTCTTGCACTTTGCTTGTGGAAGAGCCATATAGGAGAAACCAGAGGTCGTAGGCTCAACATCGCTATATGTGGCACAAAGATTGTGCATTGTTCTATCATGGACATGATTGACTTGAATGCAAAGGCGGGCCCTGCATGCGCCGCCTTTGAACGAGGAAGGTCAAGAGCAACTCCGCCATTTTCGGTAGGTTGGAGATTCGCAAGGCCTCATTCAACTTTGGCACACTATTGTTGCTCGTGTGAATCCTACTCATACATAGTTGGCTGGGTCAATTCCACTCAAGCAAATCTTCTCTAGGAGTTGAGTTGCTCAGAGTGCAAGTAGGGGAAGTGGGGGGGAAGGGGACCATTATGCATGAACGAGGTCACGCCCAGAGGAAGCATAATGAAAGATCACTATTTTCCGAGAGTATTGATATATGATGTAATGGCTTCTCATTGGCGATGTGTATTTGAGAAACAAGGAGGTCATTTCTTCTGGCAAAAAAAAAAAGCATAACCCCTACCTTTTCCACTATGCTAGCAGAAGTGGAACAGGGTCTTTGTATTTTAGGAGCAGAATGCAGATTCTCCCAAGATGGTGAACCCCTTTACCCCACTCACACGAGGTGTGACTCAACTCTAAACCTATGGGCACATATTGGCTCATATTGGTTCACTTCAACTTTTATTACGCCAAAATCTCCATGGATTCCTCCGCATCCTTGCCTTCTGGAGTAAAACCACGGATGAAGAGGACGATTTGAACTTAAGCATCTATGTATAAAACTTAGATTCTCCACTCTAGCCACCTTGCTCCCAAGGCAGTTGTGCTTGAAGGGCACCATTCAAATAATAAGAAAAAAAAAGTTCTCCCCTAGCTCCACACGGCATTGTCGTTGCCTCTCGGATGTGTTGTTCCACCCTAGCCCGCCTAGCTTCTACACGAGTTGCCATCTACTTGCCCTGCCGCCTACCACCTTCCTCTCTTTGCTCGCCGCCCACCACGTGCCAACTTCCTTTATTTGGTAAGTACTCAAAGAGGGAATCTTCGTAAATTGCACTTAATGAAGTCTTTTTCAAAAATGAAAGGGACATACTATTACTTTTGCAAAACTATTAGAGAGAAGCTAGCTCCCGCCAGTAAACAAAATTGGGCTATGAGTAGTTTTCGTACCGCAAGGCTACTAGGCATTTGCAAAATTGTCCCCTTCCCCAATGCAATAGGAGCCCAAACCAACATTGAATTTATTGAATCTTAAAAACATGTACAATGAAGTGATCATAACTGACCCTAATAAACCGAAAACATTAGAAACTTGGGGGGAAGTCTCCACATGAGCTATGGTTTACGCTTAGAATTGGAAGCAGCTTCCATTATAGATTATGAGAACCCCAATTGCAATCCGATTGCATACACCATCCTTGGTATGCACCTTAATTTGCAAACCCAAATCCCAAAAATCTACTTCCTTGATAAAACCATTGCTTGTCAAGCATCAATTGCACTCTTTCTTCAAACCTTGCAAGAAAACTCCCCAAAACCCCTACATCTTCTTCCCTTCTTTGTCGATTCGTCGTCTTCATCCACTTTCTCTTTTCTCCACAATGCTTCCCTTGCACAAAATCTAAGAGAGAAAGTTCATCCAAGAAGAAGAATAAATCCCCCTCTTCCTCTGCTTCCCCTTCTCCCTTCCTCTTCTCCTGTTTATTCATGCAGCTCTCTTGAAAAAAAATAGAGTTAAAAAACGTAGATATCTCCAAATTGGTGCAGAATTGGCCTATGTACGTTGTTGGGCGCATTTTCTACACCCCTTTTCTTGTAAATTTGTATATATGAACATGACGCCCGATGTCAAAAGGGTGTATGGACTTTCTTTTTGTGGGTTTTTTTAGCTTGCTTTAGCAAGCACATATACATGCAGGGCAAGTCGCTAAGGTACCGCTAGCTGTCAGGTTACTCTGAGTGCCCGTAAGTGAGTTTTTTGAAGTGAGACTTGTATATAACTAAAATTCATGTAAAAAAACAAAAAAGTTCAGCCAAAGTTCAGAAAATTGCAGGTTTTGGGTCGTTGTGCCTCCTTGATACTTTTGGATGCAATTTTCTGCCCTTGCCTTTCCTTGTTTATGTATAGTCCTATCGGACAGCTCTCTATCTGTGTCGATTTTGCACATAGCGGCGTGTAGAGTAAATTTTGATCATCTTCAACTTTCTCCCCATTCATTTTTCAAGATTTCTTCCAAGATTTAAAGTGCCCCAATTGGAGTTACGCTCTTTAAGTTACGACTAGTTCTCTGCAGGGTTATGGCTATGGCAGTTTGTGATGTTTAATTGTGAAAGGGGAGGCCGGGTCTTCATATGCATTGGTCGGAGTGTGCTATAACTCTATGCTTTGACGGGGTTTGGCTCCTATGTGCTATGGTCCTTTGGGTGGGCATGTGCTTGTAAATTCCCAAGGGAGCATAGGCCTTTTGGTTGAGGTTTACTAAAAGTGGTTTTGGTATACTTTTTGGTGTTGAGATTGAAGTTTTAACGCTCTTGGGCTATAATCTATAGAGGTGTCCCACTTTTTCTTTTGCCCAACAATGTTTTGGGGCCTGCCACCGAGGAATCACTTCAAGCTACCTTCACTTGACAGGTTTTAGAAGACATGGCGTTTAGTTTTCTAGAGTTTAGTGGGAAATCAAATGAAAGTGCCAAAGGGTTCATTGAGCAAATGGAGTTTGCTTGCCTTCTTGCTGACAAGCAAGACCCATCGTTGGTGCTGCGAATCTTCTACTTCTGTTTGAAGGGAGATGCTAGGGAATGGTTGGAAGGCTACAAAAAGGAGCTACAATGTAATGGAATTGACCTATTAACTTGAGAGTAGCGGAAATTAGAGAGAGTACTTTTGTGAAATTACTTTGTGAGCATAGCGGGTGAACATAATTGATGGTAGCAACATAAACATAGCATTTAGTTAGCTTGGCATGAACAATACTTTTGCAAGAGAGAGAATTTAGAGAACATGACAACAGTTGAGGACCGGATTTATGTGGAGCCGGTCCCCCCTCCAATAGGCATTTGTATTATGATTCTCCCATCTAGAGAGACTTGCTACAATACAATCTTTGTGTTCCTTGTGACCTAGGTGATGCAATGAAGATGGAAAGCTTCATGCATCACGAGCATAACATAAACTTTGAGGAAAGCATTAACTATCCCAAGCCTCAGTCCCAAAACCTCAAACACCTTGGAAGGTAGACAGAGCTAGCAGGGAATGAGGGTAGGGAAGAGGAAGAAGAAATTAGTTCCTCACTCATCATCACTCTTCTTGCTAGCATACATAATAGCATAGTAATGAACATGGAGAAGATGGCAAGCTTAAGCATTGAAGCATGGCTCTTGGTTGGATTTGCACTCCATAGCCAAGAGTGTTGGTGTAGGCTCTCAACCTCTCTACTTGCTCGTTCACTTTACACTTCACACAATGAGAGTGTGTGTGAGTGTGTGTGGGAGAGTATACCCCCTAAGCAGGCCCCCTACTAGCTTTGGTCGACTCCCCCTTGTAGCTCATGCTTGAAGCTCATTGGACCCCTCCAGGCCTAGCCAATCATAAGCAGGAGTCATACCAAGCAACAAGGGTAGCCTTGGGACAAGTGTCCCCCTTTCCCCTTTGAGAGAGAGGACTTGATAAATGCAAAGACAATTAATTAAATATCCTAAATTATCATTGGACACCTTGGGTGGTCAACCAATAGGCCTCAAGCACACCATGAGGGCAACATGAGGAGGAACTTGACAAGTGTCCCTTTTGCTTTCTTTGTACTAGGCATGCCTTGTGTGAGTGTGTGTGTGTTCTCTCTCATCCCCCCTCTTGTAGGGCTCGCCCCCTCCTTGCAGGGATTAGAGTTGACTCTTGTGCCACCTCAAGCCCCTCAACCTTGGACCGAGTTCTCACCTCAAGTGCAACCCCTAGCATCTCAAACATGACAAGCACCTCAAGCATCTCAGTCATCAAGCACCTCAAGCATCTCAAGCATCTCAGTTTCATCAAGCATCTCAAGAATCTTAGTCATCAGGCACCTCAAGCACCTTAGTCGTGAAGCACGACAAGCACCTTAAGCTTGGGCCTTGTTCCCACCTCAAGCTCTACCTAAGGTCAAAGGACTTTTGCACTAATTATTGGAGGTCTTCAATGAAGCTAGCCCTAAGGTCTTATGCTCCATTGGTTAGCCTTGCTCTTTGAGAGAACATCTCTCATTTGGGTCCCTTTACCATTGGCCCCGTGTTTGTTAAGAAATAAGACGTAGCTAAATAGATATTTGAGTAGATTACTTAATGGAGAGAGATAGATTTCACACACAAGAGATTATAGAGTAGAGAGAGAGAGAGAGAGTACACACGATATACGTGGTTCACCCAATGTGGGCTACGTCCACGGGAAAGCAACCACTCAATGGCTTTAGCACTTCAAAAGAAGAAGTAGTTTACAAAGGGATTAAACCCTTAATAGAGCTCCCGCCTTGCTTCACTCTCACCACCTCACACTCACCTTGTTGCATAAACTTCACACTATGAAATGTGTGTAGAAATGGCCTCCTTTTATAGGCCAAAAGGGCTGCCCTCTCTTATGAGAGGCAGCCATGTGTAGCCTCCCTTGTGCGAATAAGTCCAAATCGGACCCTCCAATCCGTCCATGTGTGGCCGCCCTTGAGAAGACAAGTCCGCTTTTGAATTCGGCCACTGAGCATTGACTTCCGACCACCGGCTACCGGCCAACCGACTGGTTGTTTTCCGACCACTTTCCGGCCGTCGTCCGGCCATAATATTCCGGCAAAAAGGAATATTCCGACGAGGGAAAAAAAGTCTCGAGGGCCTCCGCCCCCAAGGCCCCTAAAGTTGCCCCTGATTCTTGTCCGTGAAAATTTTGGTTTCCGGTGAGTGATTTTCCTTCACGCACAATGGCTTCTCCTCATAATGGGGGGCCTTACAAATGTGCGCTTTTACCACAGAAAATTACAAGGGTAAATCAGGCTCCATACTTAACAATCTCCCACTTGGAGACTGATCTCCAAACCAAACCTGTGACTGCTTTCCATCCTGGCTTCTTATCCTTGAATGCCGATTGAAGATGAGCAAAAGCTCAACTTCTCCTTGTTGACCACCTTTGTAAACATGTCTGCAGGATTTCCACTTGTATGCACCTTTCCTAGCTTTAGCTGTCCCTCTTCCAAAAGAGTGCGTATGAAGTGATATCTCACCTCAATGTGCTTTGTCCTTGAATGAAAGTGCTTTGTCCTTGAATGAAAGGCTGAGTTCTTCGCAAGATGGATAGGACTTTGGCTATCAGTGCACAAGACACAATTGTCTTGTTTGAATCCAAGCTCCTCTAAGAATCTGTGAAGCCACAGAATTTCTTTGCTTGCCTCCGTTATTGCTACATACTCTGCTTCCGTGGTAGAAAGTGAAACCACATTCTGCAGCTTTGAAGCCCAGCTTACTGCTGTTCCTCCAACCATGAACACATAGCCAGTAGTGCTCCTTTGAGTATCTTTGTCACCTGCCATATCTGCATCAGCATACCCTTCTAGAAAAATATCAGTTCCTCCAAAATACAAAGCATTTGTTGTTGTCCCTTTTAGATACCTAAGTATCCACTTCACAGCTTTCCAATGCTCTTTACCTGGGTTGTCCATGAACCTACTCACAACTCCCACTGCATGTGCAATGTCTGGCCTTGTCCAGACCATAGCATACATTAGAGAACCTACCGCTGCAGCATATGGAACTTTAGACATATAGGCTATCTCCTCTTGTGTCTTTGGACACATATCCTTCGTTAGTTTAAAATGACCAGCCAAAGGTGTAGAAACTGGTTTTGCATTTTGCATTGCAAACCTTTCTAGGACCTTCTTGATGTAATCTTCTTGAGATAGCTTTATTGTCTTCTTCGTGCTGTCCCTTGATAATTTCATACCAAGTATCCTCTTTGCAGCACCTAAATCTTTCATTGAAAAAGATTTAGACAGCTCCTCTTTTAGGTCTTTGATGTCCTGCATGTTAGCACTTGCAATCAACGTGTCATCAACATACAACATTAGGATGATGAACTTCCCATCTCCCAAATTCTTCGGGTAGACGCAGTGATCCGAGTTGCATCTTGTGAATCCATGATCCAATATCCATCGATCAAACTTCAAGTACCATTGTCTTGATGCTTGCTTTAAACCGTACAAACTCTTCTTTAATCTGCAAACCATTTTCTCCTTACCTTTTACTTCATACCCCTTTGGTTGAAGCATGTAGATTTCCTCCTCTAAGTCACCGTGAGGGAATGCCGTATTTACATCCATTTGCTCAAGATTTAAATCATGAGCAGCCACAAGGCTTAAGACAAGCTTAATTGAGTTCATTTTTACAACAGGAGAAAATATTTCATTGAAGTCAATACCTTTCTTTTGAGAAAACCCTTTTACCACAAGCCTAGACTTGTACCTTTTCTTCCCACCTTCTTCTTCCTTCAGCTTGTACACCCATTTGTTTTGAAGTGCCCGCTTACCTTTAGGCAACTCAACCAACTCCCATGTTTGGTTGCGATGTAGTGAGTCCATCTCCACTTGCATGCTCTTCGTCCATTCTTCTTTGGATTCATGTTGCATAGCTTCTTCGTATGATTCCGGCTCTCCAGAATCTGAGATCAAGAGATGGTTGAAGGAAGGAACAAACCTTTCTGGAGGTCTACTTGCTCTTGTAGATCTTCGGGGAATAGGTTGAGGCTCCTCATTTGATTGACATTGTTGCACATTGTCACCGTTTGCAGTCCTTGAGTCTTCACCGTCCTCAAGCTCCATGCACTCATCACTTGTTTCTTTTGTTTGTTTTCTTTCCAAGTAATCTTTGTACATATTTTGTTCGTTAAAAATTACATCCCTACTCCTTAAGATTTTACCATCTTCAGGATTCCATAGGCGATACCCAAAGTCACCTTCTCCATAGCCAATGAAGAAACACTTTTTGGACTTTGCATCTAGCTTTGATCTTAGGGTTCTATCTATGTGCATGAAAGCCTCACACCCAAACACTTTGAGAAATGCATAATTCACCGGTTTACCTGTCCATGCCTCTTCTGGAACTCCCCCATCCAATGCCGTTGAGGGTGACCGTTTCATTAAGTACACAGACGTACTTACAGCTTCCGTCCAAAGCTCAAGCGGTAGGCCTGCATGTAGCCGCATGCTTCGTGCTCGCTCCATGATTGTCTTGTTCATCCTTTCCGAAATACCATTTTGTTGAGGTGTGCTTGGGGTTGTCATTTGCCTCCGAATGCCATTGCTAGCACAAAAGCTTTCAAAAGCTTGGTTGCAATATTCACCTCCATTGTCGAATCTGAGGCATTTAACCTTGGTACCTGTTTCATTCTCCACAAAGGCTTTCCACCTTTGAAATATGGAAAATACATCTGATTTATTCTTCATGACATAAACCCATTTTTTTCTAGTCGCATCGTCTATGAATGTTACATAGTACAATGAGCCACCAAGTGATGGTGTGCTTGCTGGACCCCAAACATCAGAATGAACCAACTCAAGTTTTTTTATTTTTCTTTCATTTCCTGATTTTTGAAATTTTACCCTCTTTTGTTTACCATAAACACAATCTTCACAGAACTCTAAGTCCACTTCTTTCAAACCTGGTAGAAGCTTCTTTGTTTGAAGGATTTGCATTCCTTTGGCACTCATATGCCCAAGTCGGTAGTGCCACACCGCACTGTCAACTTCTGTAGTTGCTGCACAAGCTGAAGGTTGTGTGCTAACAGTACACAAGTAAAGTGTACCAACCTTTTCTCCCTTGGCAACCACCAAAGATCCCTTTGAGATCTTCCACCGTTTGTTTCCGAATGCAATGTTGTGACCTTCATCGTCCAATTGTCCTGTAGAGATTAAATTTTTGCGAAGAGAAGGAACATGCCTAACATCTTTAAGCTTCCATTCATTTCCGTTAGCAGTTTTGACAGAAACTGTACCTTTGCCGACAATCTCACAAGCTTCATCATCTCCCAAGTATACATACCCAAAATTACCTTTGGTGTAGTCTTGGAAATGTTGCTTGTGTGGTGTCGCATGGAATGAAGCCCCGGAATCTCCTATCCAAGAATTAGACACATTGTCTAATGAGAGAATTAGAGCATCTTGCTCTACTTTACCTGCCACATTGGCCTCCGATGTTGTCTTGTTGTCTTGAGACTCTGTCTCCTTCTTCTTCTTGGACTAGAAATCCTTCTTGACGTGGCCCTTCTTGCCGCAGTTCCAACATTCAAGAACTGACTTTGTGCGTGACTTGCTCCGTCTTGAGCGATCACAACTCTTTTGGTTTTTGAACCTCTCCTTAGGCCTTCCTCTTGTTTCTACTGACAATGCAGCACTTGATGATACTCCTGTGCTTCTCCTTCGCATTTCCTCGCTTAGGAGAACACCCACAGCATCATCAAACTTAAGAGAATTTGTGCCAGAAATAGAATTACTTACAGCCATCACAAGGCTGTCCCAACTATCCGGTAGAGATGATAGTATAAGGAGAGCTCGCACTTCGTCATCGAAATTTATTTTCATCGATTGAAGTTGACTTATGTTTGTGTTAAAGTCATTTAGGTGTTCTGCAACTGAACCATTCTCTGTCATCTTTAGATTAAACAAGCGCTTCATAAGAAATACCTTATTGGATGCCGATGGTTTCTCGTAGAATGTTACCATATACATGTGGTAGTGATGTGTGTGAACACACTAGGACCGCCGGGGCATTTTTTCCCTCTTTAGGAGGTTTTTTCCCCCGTGCATTGTATATACGCCCATCACTCTAGGGCTATCTATCTTTCCATTGCACACTAAGTAACACACTCTCTATTGTGTGCCTTGAGCTTCCTTCGTCTTCTCCAAGCTGTGTGTGTTTCTCTGCAACCCTAATTCCAACATAGAAGTCGTCAAGTGACTTCATTAAGTCCTCCGTGGTCCTCATCTCCGAAACATTGAAGGCCATCGTTGACGCTAAGCTTAACCGGATTTTTCCCAGTGCCTTTCGATCAAGGACAATCCATGGTTCATCTGCCATCGTTGCGGGCTTCTTTGCAAGACCGCCTAGTGGCAAATAGAGGTCCTTTTGGTAGAGATAGTCTTCAATCTGCATCTTCCAATGTTGGTAGTTTTTACCGTTGAACTTCTCAATCTTGAGTTTCCCTTCCTCCGCCATAACTCCCACTCAATTCAAGGAATCCTTTCCTTGAGATAATTTAGCTACGAGCAAACCTTGCTCTGATACCAGTTGTTAAGAAATAAGACGTAGCTAAATAGATATTTGAGTAGATTACTTAATGGAGAGAGATAGATTTCACACACAAGAGATTATAGAGTAGAGAGAGAGAGAGAGTACACACGATATACGTGGTTCACCCAATGTGGGCTACGTCCACGGGAAAGCAGCCACTCAATGGCTTTAGCACTTCAAAAGAAGAAGTAGTTTACAAAGGGATTAAACCCTTAATAGAGCTCCCGCCTTGCTTCACTCTCACCACCTCACACTCACCTTGTTGCATCAACTTCACACTATGAAATGTGTGTAGAAATGGCCTCCTTTTATAGGCCAAAAGGGCTGCCCTCTTTTATGAGAGGCAACCATGTGTAGCCGCCCTTGTGCGAATAAGTCCAAATCGGACCCTCCAATCCGCCCATGTGTGGCCGCCCTTGAGAAGACAAGTCCGCCATTGAATTCGGCCACCGGCCATTGACTTCCGACCACTGGCCACCGGCCAACCGGCCGGTTGTTTTCCGACCACTTTCCGGCCGCCAGCCGGCCATAATATCCCGAGGCCCCTAAAGTTGCCCCTGATTCTTGTCTGTGAAAATTTTGGTTTCCGGTGAGTGATTTTCCTTCACGCACGATGGCTTCTCCTCATAATGGGGGCCTTACAAATGTGCGCTTTTACCACAGAAAATTACAAGGGTAAATCAGGCTCCATACTTAACAGTGTTGAGATAGATCTATAAGCACATGTCTATATCTTAACCCTTGTGCTCGTTTATTCTCCCACATTAAATGATCAGTTTAATATGAGAAAATCATTTGGGTTGGTTAAATATTAGATTTTTGTACCTCTCTCTCAAAATCATAGTTGTCCTTGACTATGAAGTAGAAGAGATAAAGCCTTAGTCATTAGTCAATCTTACTCAGCGGGTAGAGGATCCCTTTTTACCCTATGACATCTTTCCAAGATGGATGACTAATCCATTTGGTTCTTGGGACACATAGCTTCCGCAAGCATGTCTGCTCTTTAGTCCATTTCATCCTCCCAAAGTAGAGTGACATATTCTACTTGGTGTTTGAGAGACATCATCATCACAAACATGATTCTAAGCATGCATACTAATTAAAAGAAATTTGTACATTTGCTTACTCTAATGTAGCATTGTAAGCATTGACAAGGTTCATACTATCCTTAAGTTGTATTTCTTGCATCCATCTAGCATCTTCAAAAGGATTATTTTTGAATTTAATAAGATACTGTTTGATAATCTTAACATGTCGTAGTACCTTGTCTTCATGTTGAATGATAGCTTCGGGTTGTAGCACCTCTTCTTGGTCTTCAACTTCGGGAGGGTCTTCAATAATTGGTTCACTTGGTGGCTCTCCTTTGTAGGGCTTGAGTAGGCTCACATGAAAAGCATTATGTATGAGCCAATGGTTGGGCAACTTGAGTTGGTAGGCCGTCTCATTGATAGGCTTCAAAATTTGGAAAGGACCATAGTATCTTTTTTGCTAGCTTAGCATAATACTTTTGATGGCCCATAGGATTTTTGCCCATGGTTTTCCTTAATCGAGCCTTAGGAAACTTAAGCAAGACCCAATCATTTTCTTTAAACGTTAAGGCCCTTCTGTGCTTGTCAGCAGCAGCTTTCTGCCTTTGTTGAGAGATGGATATAGCCTCCTTAAGCTTTTGAAAATATTCTTGTAGGTCACGGCTATACTCATCGGCAGCGAAGATCTTCCCATGTACTTTGATTAGCAAGGGACTTTAAAGTCTTCCCTCAATGATCTCAAAAGTTTCTTTTCCCGTAGAAGTATGTACAATATTATTGTAGGCATACTCTACAAGAGGTAAGTACTTTTTCCATTGTGAGCGTTAATCTAATTCGATAACATAAGTCTTGAGTAGATTGAGTATCGTAAGATTGGGTATCTCACTTTGGCCATCTGTTTGTGGGTGATAGGCCAAAGAGAAATTCGATCTTGTTCCTAGATTTTCAAAGAGACCTTTCCAAAAATTACTGGTCATTCTAGGATCTCTATATGAGACAATGGATGTTGGTAATCCATGGTGTTTGAAAATTTGAGATATAAAGAGAGTTGCCATTTGGTGTGCCTTAATAGTCTTTTTGACAAGAATAAAGTGTGCTTGCTTGCTAAACCTGTCGACTATTGTCCATATTTTTGTATTCCCACGGATAGACTTCGGCAATCCAAAGATGAATCCATGGATATACTATCCCATGGTGAATTTGGGATAGACAATGACTGAAGCAATCCAGGTTGCTTGCCTCTATTATACTTGGTCTTTTGGCATACTATGCATTATGAAACATACTCTTGTATGTCCACTTTCATGGTAGGCCAATAGAAATATGTCTCTACTCCTCGAAGAGTAGGTTGAATACCTCTCTTTCCTGCATAAGGAGGAGCATGGGATTCATACATAACTTTCTCGCAAAGGGAATGGCATAGCCTATTGCCATGGAGAAGAGAACCATCCTGCAAGGTGAATGGTTCCTCTTTCTTCCCCAAAGCAAGGGCTGACGTTATTTCTCTAAAGTCAGGGTTAGTAGCATACTCATCTCCCATAGAGGATAGATCACTGTGAGTAGCTATAGACACTGCATTAACTTTTGGTCGTCATGAAAGTGCATCAGCCACTTGATTGTGCTTACCAGCAATGTGAGCAATATGGAAATTAAATTGCAAAAGAAAATTTTTTCACCTCATTTGTTTGTCGGAGAGCTTGGTTTGCGTCATGAAAAACTTGAGACTTTGGTGATCGGTTCGTAGAATAAATGGAGTCCCCAATAAATAGTGCTTCCATGTGTCTAGGGCATGTAGAACAGCTAAAATATCTTTCTCATAAATGCCCAAGACTTGTTGATCATCGATATTGAGCCTTCGGCTCTCATATGCTATGGCATGCCCTTCTTGAAGTAAAACTGCTCCAAGGCATGGCTTTGAGAGATCCGGAAGCATGAGGACTGTTTGGAGATAAGCTTTTCTTTGAGCTTATCAAAAGCATTTTTCTCCTTAGCAGTCCATATATACTTAACATTCTTCTTAGCTAAGTCATGTAGTGGTCCTGCTATTTGAGAGAATTTTGCTATGAAGCGTCTATAGTATGCGCACATACCAATAAATCTTCTTAGCTCATGTCGATTCCTTAGATTATGACATGCTTTTATTACCTCTAACTTCGATGGATCCATACGGATACCATCTTGAGAGATAATATGACCTAGGTATTGAATCCCTTGAAGGAAAAATTCCCTTTTCTTTTTCTTGAGAAAAAGCTTGTTCTCCCTCAATGCTTGAAGAATCACTTGGAGATGCTGCTTATTTTCCTCCAAAGATTTGGAGTAGATGATGATATCATCAAAGAACACTCTAGTGAATTTGTGGTAAGATCTAAAAATTTTCTCCATTAGACGATTGAACATAGTTGGTGCATTAGTCAAGCCAAAAGGCATGACTAGATATTCATAAAGACCAAACACTGTGTGAAACACGGTCTTTAGGATATCTTCATCCACTATCCTTATTTGATGATAGCCACTTTTAAGGTCAATCGTACTGAAGTAGGTAGAGCCTTGTAGCTTATCAAACAGATCATCTACCCGAGGCACGGGAAATCTGTTTTTGATACTGATATGGTTTAGTGCTCAATAGTCCACACTCATACGATATGTACCATCTTTCTTTTGCACTAAAAGGACCGGAGAACAAAAAGGAGAGGAGCTAGACCTCACCATCCCTTTGTCTACCAATTTATGTACTTGCCTCATGATCTCCTCTTGTTGAGCTTGAGAGACTTGATAAGGAAGCTTGTTAGGCGGTGAGCTTCCTGGAAGGAGATCAATTCAATGGTCATCATCCCCTCTTTTTGGAGGTAAGTCCATAGGGATATCATCAATGAACACATCTTGGAATCCTTGTAGAAAATTAGACAAGTCTAACTCTTCTTGATTCCTACCATTTACATTTGATGAAACATTATGACTCTTTGATGAAAAAAATCATGTACCCAGAAACTGAGCTCTCCATAGATTTATCAAAAGCAGGAGGATTTACAAGTGGAATAGTGCGACCACGCTCACTAGCATCTATATACATGTTCTTTTCCCTGTAGGTGACGTAGTTTCTCCTTTCAGGGAACTTCATATTGGTAGCCATGCAATCAAACCATGGCGCCCCTAGGATAGCATCCTCATGTTGGAGAGGAGAGATGAAAAAGTCTTCTTTGTCGACATAGCTTTGTACATGAAGCCTCAACTTCCGAATCAAGGGAGTAACAAAATCTTGTTGTCCCTTGAAAGCTGTGAGACAGCCATTACCATAGCTCCCATCTCAAAAGCTTGAACGCCCAACTTGGTGACCAACTCCGTTGATATGAAGTTGTGAGTAGAGCCAGGGTCTAACAAGATGAAGGCATCATGCTCTCTTACCTTTCCCCAAGCATAGGAAAGTGATGATCCTTTGCAATGAGCATCCTCTTTTGGAGCTTCGATGGTGGAAGCCCTAGGAGTCTCATTGCGAGCATTCTTCTTGGGGCAAGAACGATAGCCATGTCCTTGCTCCCCACACTTGAAACACTTATGGTCCTTGCGAAAAACTTCAAGCTCTTTAGGAGAGAGTTTGGTTTTGCCTTTGTAAACTCCCTTCTCCTTGGACTAATTGTTGTTGTTGTTGTTGGAAGTGCCTTGGGAAGAATTTTGAGCATTGGTTTTCCCCTTTGCATCATTTTTGTCTTTGTTTTCCATGGGCTTGATATTCCATCTAGCCCCTTGATGGAAATTGATGCGTGAAGCAACCATGGTGTGATGGATTACTTCAGTGATAGAACCAATCCGTTGAGAGTTGATGTATTTGGCCATCTCTTCAGGTAGTCCCGCACAGAATTGCTGATTTTGCTCGGCAAAGTCTATCTTTTGAAAGACAGTATATTACCTTGAGATGTAAATCCCAAAACTTATCTACATACTTGTGGATAGACTCATGAGAGAGAAGCTTCAAGCTGCACCATTCTATGAGCACTTTGTCCTTTGCATTGATTGCAAGGAATTGCTTTATGATGTAAACTCGTAGAGTTTTCCATGTCTTTGGGGCTTCGCCGTTGCCATGAAGGCTAGCCCACCATTGACGAGCTGATTTTTGGAAGTGCATAGCTACATGGTGTAGCTTGGAGGACTCTGTGAAGCCCTCCTCTCCAAAGGCCGCATCAAATTGCTAGATGAAGGCCAACACTTGGTCGGTAGCACCAAAGGTTCCATCATAGGTGGAAAAAGAGATACTCTTTCCTCCCTCCTTGAACTTCTTTAGCTTTTGTGACCTTCGCCATGCAGGGTATGATTTGCGATGTCCTCCCCTCCTGTATTCTCTAGGAGAATAGCCATAGCTTTCTTCGGAAGAGGAGAAAGGTGAAGAAGCAGGAGAAGAGGGTGACCTCTTTCTTGCCCTTTTCTTCCTTTGTTTCCTCTCTTGTCTCTCAGAGTGATGAGGAGAAGGACTGTGTGTTGATATTTTCCTCTTGGGAGGAGTGGATGATCTTCTAGACCATCATCTTCGTGGAGCCACATTTTCAGAGGAACTTAAAGTTTATTGCTTTCTAGCTCTTTGGATTCCTCCTCTCGTATGGGAGAGAGTCTTCTTTTGGTGGTCACTTCAAGAGGCCTCCAAATCTCTCTCTCTCCGCTTGGAGAGGAAGGGAACTTCCATAAGCACGAAGTTGTTGAGTAACTTCAGCTTGCAAATCAGGGTTGCCCATAGCTTGCTGCAACCTAATAACGCGATAATTCACAAACATGGGGGCATCATCATTAGCACCTTCATGTGAAAATCAAAGCTATCAATGTTCATTCTACTCTCTTGGTTATTCTTATCTATGTTAACAAAATTTGTGTACGTACTTAGTGTATGCTTTGGCAATTCAAAACCTTAGTTGCCACTCCTCTTAGCCTTTGAAAATCGGCTCTTAAGTATCTACACCCATGGCTCGAAGTGTTTAATTATATAGAGTAGTGGAGTAGGTCTAACATAGCAGAGTTGCCAAGGGCTAGTTCCTTCTGGACTTCTTATGGCTCAATAATGGTAAATCTATAGGCAAGTCTAAAAAGACTCCATTATTAAGTCCAAATCTCCCGAGGTGTGCACCATATCCCACATAGTGGGCTCAACAAAACCAATAATAGATCCCAGTTCCACTTACCCTAATATAATTAACAACATCAACCATTTATAGGCTACTTAAGCACCTCTCTTCTTAAGCAAGAAAGAGAAACCAAATGCTCTGATACCAATGTAATGAATTTGGCCTATTAACTTGAGAGTAGCAGAAATTGGAGAGAGTACTTTTGTGACATTACTTTGTGAGCATAGCGGGTGAACTTAATTAATGGTAGCAACATAAATATAGCATTTAGTTAACTTGGCATGAACAATACTTTTGCAAGAGAGAGAATTAAGAGAACATGACAACAGTTTAGGACCGGATTTATGTGGAGCCGGTCCCCCCTCCAATAGGCATTTGTATTATGATTTCTCCCATCAAGAGAGACTTGTCACAATACAATCTTTGTGTTCCTTGTGACCTAGGTCATGCAATGAAGATGGAAAGCTTCATGCATCACGAGCATAACATAAAATTTGAGGAAAGCATTAACTATCCCAAGCCTCAGTCCCAAGACCTCAAAGATGGCAAGGCTTCAGTCTCCGAAGGTGGAGAGAGCTAGCAGGGAATGAGGGTAGGGAGGAAGAGGAAGAAGAAACATTTCATAGGAGAAAGAATTAGTTCCTCACTTATCATCACTCTTCTTGCTAGCATACATATTAACATAGTAATGAAGATGGAGAAGATGGCAAGCTTAAGCATTGAAGCATGGCTCTTGGTTGGATTTGCACTCCATAGCCAAGAGTGTTGGTGTAGGCTCTCAACCTCTCTACTTGCTTGGAAGGAGAGGGAGCTCTTGCACTTTACACTTCACATAACAAGAGTGTGTGTGAGTGTGTGTGTGTGTGAGAGTATACCCCCTAAGCAGGCCCCCTACTAGCTTTGGTCAACCCCCCCTTGTAGCTCATGCTTGACGCTCATTGGACCCCTCCAGGCCTACCCAATCATAAGCAAGAGTCATACCAAGCAACAAGGGTAGCCTTGGGACAAGTGTCCCCCTTTCCCCTTTGAAAGAGAGGACTTGACAAATGCAAAGACAATTAATTAAATCTCCTAAATTATCATTGGACCCCTTGGGTGGTCAACCAATAGGCCTCAAGCACACCATGAGGGCGAACTTGACAAGTGTCCCTTTTGATTTCTTTGCAGTAGGCATGCCTTGTGTGAGTGTGTGTGTGTGTGTTCTCTCTCATCCCCCCTCTTGTAGGGCTTTCCCCCTCCTTCTAGGGATTAGGTTTGACGTTTGTGCCACCTCAAGCGCCTCAACCTTGGTCCGGGTTCTCACCTCAAGTGTAGCCCTAGCATCTCAAGCATGACAAGCATCTCAATCATCAAGCTCATGCCGAGCCTTGAGAGACATAAGGTTTCATCAAAACTTAGGCATACCCGAAGCCTCAGTGTTAATGCCATCTTTGAGTTTTGATGAGGAAAGCATTAACTATCCCAAGCCTCAGTCCTAAGACCTCAAAGACCTCAAAGATGGCACAGCTCGAGTGGATGGTGAGTGTTTCCCTGATCCAAACATCTGACTTATACCTTTTACTTACCCCACGTATTATCTCCTTACTCTCCTGTACAATCTCTGAAAAGCTAGCCACAGAGAGGTTGCTATGGAATATGTGGCAATTCCTGGCCTTCCAAATATTGCTGAACCAATAGTATATGACAATTTGAGAACAAATAAGCATTGCACAACTTCAAAATTGCTTGCCATCGAGGCACAAATCCTTCTTGAAAAACCCTATCTTCCACTATTTTTTGCACACTTTTTCTGCTAGGCCTCTAACATCTAGACATTCTATGAACATGTGGGCAAGGTATTCACTAGCCAATGTGCACCCTGAACATCTATCGGATCCGATACCGCGTGCTTGTATCTTGACACCTATTGGCGGCAAGTCCCCCCAAAGAACCTTCCACAAAAATATCTTCATAAAAGTAGGCCACTGTGGAATCCAGATGTTCTTCGTGACCTCCACCCATCTAGCCTCTGTCCATTGCTTCTTCCACTACTTGTTTAATGGGACGAACCAATCCTCCTTGTGTATTAACACTTAGTAAATGCCCTTGGTATGAGGTTTAAAGAAATGACTACTAAGAGGCCACTTCTAAGCTTTCCAATCAAATGTAGATTCACAAATTGGCATTGTATACTGAGCAGGCCTTCTACTACTTTGTTAACAAGAAGCTTCTTAATGTCATTGAGTTGAAACTGGGCTTCCACCTGGTCAATGGATTTTCAATAGTTTCTTTTTCTAACCCAAAAGCTGCTCAACCATTGGAGTCCTTTATTGTTGATTTTTCTGGTAGTTTCTCTCCAATAAGGGTTCAGGATAACACCAGTAGCTTTAGACAGCCAAGGGGATGAGTGACAGATGGAGTTGTGGAAGTACCTCATCAATTTGCACCATTCCATTACCCCAAATTTTCTATTGCACTTTCGCACTAGCTCTCCTGTGATGCCACCCAAACTTAGCCTTGACCACTTCGAGGCTAAAAGTTTGTCGTGAACCTCAAGCCCTTTCCACTGACCACCATCGAAGCAAATTTTTCCTTGTCTATCATATCCTTGGTCATGACAGGCCAACACTGGTCTTGTTTTTCAACTGAGACCACAAACTTGGCGCATAGGGCCTTGACATGAACCTCAAGGTTGAAAATTTCGAGGCCACCTTGGACCAACGGCCAAGCGATACTTTCCCACTTTGCCCATTGCCACAACGACGAGGCTTTAGTGTTGCACCTCCATAATAATCTTTTGACAGGTTTCAAATACTCCTTCCATTTTCACTTGGCTATTTTGAGGAGTGGGTTGGTGAAGGTAATATAGGGAAGCATAAATGAGTTGATCACTCTGACTCGACTTTGGAAGGGAAGCAGCACAAATTCCCATCTTCTTAATTTTTTTGTTCTTCTCGTGGACCCATTGGAACCTTTGCTTGTGCGTAACGTCCACCCCCAAGGGGGCGCCCAAATCCCAAAATATCCTTCCTTTAGACACAGTCTCCCCTGACCAAACCGATTGATCAAATGTATCGTTATCCATTAGAGATATCAATCTAGACTTTTCAATACTACACTTTGATCTCGAAGCCAAAGCAAATATCTGTACAATCTCCATAGCCTTCATGAGTACCTAAGGGCAGGATTTCAAAAAGAGAAGGGAGTCGTCCGTAAACAACTTGGCCAGAATCTGGTCATTGCCAGACAAAGTTAGACCTTGAATTTTCCCTCGCTCAACAGTAGCTTCGTGCATCGTAATTAGAGTATAAGACCCAATAGAAAATAAAAGAGGGGCCAGAGGGCACGCTTGCTTGATAGACCTTTTGGCTTCAAAGGAGCCCACAATTCTATCATTGAATAAGAGCTCAGAATGGCTACCTGCACCCAAAGTGTGTATGAGCCGACATAGGTGAGGCCATAAGACCATGGGTTTCATGACATCTTCAATATAGGACCACATAATCATATCATAGGTTTTGTCTAGGTCAAGCTGAAGCAAAATACACTCCTGCTTTGTGAAGGCTGCATACTCAATGCCCACCATTGCCGTCAAGATATTGTCATATATTGATCTTCCTTTGATAAATACATGCTGGTGAGGCACATGAGGAGAAACATATCAGAACATCAAGATTAAAGTTGAGAAGGGTGAAACATCACAAGTTAGCATAGATCATTTACAACAAGCAATTAAATGTATAGGAGTCAATCACACCAACAGAGAGCTTATGCCAAGAGTACTTAGGCACTAGGGCTTTTATATCAACAAGAAAAGTATCTTCTCTTGGGAAGAAATCACCTAGCTCAACAAGGGTATAAGTCCGCAGAGGACTAAATCGTGCAATTCACCTCCCAACCGTGTCCTATATAGGCCCTTGGCCTGGCTAAATATAGGAACCCCCTCAATGCACATCCGTCCTGGCCCTTGTCCTTGCCCGGTCCTATCCTTGGCATGACATTACCCCCCCCTTGGAGAAGCGTTTTTGTCCTCGAAAACAAGAGTGATGATACACTAATGTTTTCCACAGTGGTATCCCTCATGGATCCAGCTGTTTGTTTGATCGAAACATGGTGTGGTAGGAGGTCCAATGAATTCAAGAATAACATCTTGATTTTGCACATTGTTCTCGTTATCGGTTCCAATCCAATCATAGTGTGTAGATTCCATATAGAACGCACATGAGCATGCTAAACGAGTTATCACAACAAAGATGTACCTGAAAGAGTACCGCTTTTCACTTTCCATGAAATAACTTGCTGACATAACTCATCAACCAAGTGTAAGTCCTTGACATGTTCTCAAATTTCATCAGTAAACAACCCCATCATAACTAGTGTTCAAGGTTGAGAACCTGACTTATACATGAAGAGACTAAACCTAGTCGCAAACATGCTTTATCTGATGGTAAGCAAACTCCAAGTAGAGCAACAAATGCTTATTAATTGGATTTCTTGGTGCTAATGTACGCACTTTGCATATCCTTCAGCACAATATTACACTTTGTAATCTGCCTATCCCCTTGGATAACTGACAGTACCAAGATGTGTTTCCCCCACGGTTTACAGACAGTCTTCCCAAATGACTGGTAAACGGGGATCACAATATCGTACAACATTGTTGAGGAATCAACAATGTCCTGAATAACCATCATGGTTAACTTGAAAGATCCACAAGCACCCAAACCGAGCCATGACCTCTATTGGTGATTGGTAGACCCAAAACTAATCTCATAGAGATACTGCACATAGAGAGCAAAATGCTTCATAAGCAACAACTTGATGAATACGCATGCTGTTCCAAATTAGTCTTTGCGGCCCATAACACCTAGTGTGCATGTATTTAGCAAAAACCAAATCGAACCTGTATATCCATAATCGTCCATGCCAATACTTATGGCGAATGTGATGCTCCTAGCACACATTGCAGAGGAGTGTAAATAGTTAAAAAAGAAACTAAATACTTTCTATTGCAATCATTTGCAAGCCATGTTGAAACATTTGAACCATAATAGAAGGCGAAACAAAAGTCACTTCTAGGTACAAACAATGAAACTTTCTCATTAACAACTCATAGCCTTGCTATATGTATAAACAACCATGTGTATTATTGTTTAACAACACTTGTACCCTAGCAAGTCATTCTAAGTATCCGACAATTTTTGGCCATTGAAATCGCTCCTGATACGTTGTAATGAAAATGGTCTAAAAAACAGTTTTGACATGCACCTAGGGACATCGTCGCGACACAAATTGAAGTAGCGGCTCCAATGTCTGTCCTCTCCACATGAGGAATATGTCTGAGGTAAGGATGTCTGAAAAGACGTCCTTCAAGTATGAGATGTAATTGGGTGTGGAGGTAACTGTAAACACGCATGCGAAGTGCGTGAGAGAGACCCTCATTATCCATGCTCCACACTGGCTAAACCGAACTCCTTGAGTACCTAGACCATGTTGCATCCCATGTGACAACATGTGCCAAATAAACCCTACAAGTGGGGCTATAATTTCATAATGCAGAAACTTATATTGAACACGACAACCCAAATTTCTTGCCTCTTATATGACCTTGGCATTTCTCGTAAGAGCAAAAATGGAGGATCACAGAGTTTGTGCATCCTACATGGAAAAAGAAAAAAGAAACAAAACCAAACCAGATGCATACCTGTAGATTAAACATAGTGTTCACTTATCCAGAGTGAAAAGCACCTGCCCAAATTTCTCGCTCGCAAAGGCCTAGGAACACTAACTGTAAATTAGTGAAATGCACTTAGTATTGCACATGTAACCTTGGGTGTTGCCGTTGCAATCACAACCCCATGGTTAAAATCAACATTGTCAAACCCTTTGGTTAAACTGTGCCAAAAAAACTGCTCAACTAGCAGTCGGCCCTTGACCCCCCTGGGTTGCCCGTGGCAGTACTTTCCTTTGGAAGTTGAAATTTGTCCACTACCCCTTGGCAGTCTGTGGACTTTGTTACTTGAAAATGCAAATGTGAAGGTTCCAAGTATTAACCATCAACCCTTAATAAGTGATTTACTAATCACGAGCCGGGTCTTACCCCAAAATTGTACTCATATAGGCACTCTTAGTGCAAATAAGAGCTCCACTGAAGTTGGAGTCGTATGCACAACTAGAGCTGTTTTACACCCAAAAATCCATAAGCATGGGTTTTTGTGAACAGTCGTGTTGTCTGAAATGCGGGTGTCATCCATACACCATTGTAGAGATAAGCCCTTACAAGTTTAAGACGTTCAAAAACTCAGCTTGACTTATGCACTTAAAGGGTGGAGTGCTAAAATAATGCCCCAAAAAACACTAATGGCAAGACGCTTGCTTGTCCATTATGTTGCATCCCATATGACAACATGTGCCAAATAAACCCTACAAGTGGGGCTATAATTGCATAATGCAGAAACTTATATTGGACACGACAACCCAGATTTCTTGCCTCTTACATGACCTTGGCATTTCTCGTAAGAGCAAAAAGGGAGGATAACAGAGTTTGTGCATCCTACATGGAAAAAGCAAAAAGAAACAAAACCAAACCAGATGCATACCTGTAGATTAAACATAGTGTTCACTTATCTAGAGTGAAAAGCACCTGCCCAAATTTCCCGCCTGCAAAGGCCTAGGAATACTAACTGAAAATTAGTGAAATGCATGTAGTATTGCACCTGTAACCTTGGGTGTTGCCATTGCAATCCCAACCCCATGGTTAAAATCAACATTGTCAAACCCTTTGGTTAAACTGTGCCAAAAAAACTGCTCAACTAGCAGTCGCCCCTTGACCCCCCTGGGTTGCCCGTGGCAGTACTTTCCTTTGGAAGTTGAAATTTGTCCACTACCCCTTGGCAGTCTGTGGACTTTGTTACTTGAAAATGCAAATGTGAAGGTTCCAAGTATTAACCATCAACCCTTAATAAGTGATTTACTAATCACGAGCCGGGTCTTACCCCAAAACTGTACTCATATAGGCACTCTTAGTGCAAATAAGAGCTCCACTGAAGTTGGAGTCGTATGCACAACTAGAGCTGTTTTACACCCAAAAATCCATAAGCATGGGTTTTTGTGAACAGTCGTGTTGTCTGAAATGCGGGTGTCATCCATACACCATTGTAGAGATAAGCCCTTACAAGTTTAAGACGTTCAAAAACTCAGCTTGACTTATGCACTTAAAGGGTGGAGTGCTAAAATAATGCCCCAAAAAACACTAATGGCAAGACGCTTGCTTGTCCATTATGTTGCATCCCATATGACAACATGTGCCAAATAAACCCTACAAGTGGGGCTATAATTGCATAATGCAGAAACTTATATTGGACACGACAACCCAGATTTCTTGCCTCTTACATGACCTTGGCATTTCTCGTAAGAGCAAAAAGGGAGGATAACAGAGTTTGTGCATCCTACATGGAAAAAGCAAAAAGAAACAAAACCAAACCAGATGCATACCTGTAGATTAAACATAGTGTTCACTTATCTAGAGTGAAAAGCACCTGCCCAAATTTCCCGCCTGCAAAGGCCTAGGAATACTAACTGAAAATTAGTGAAATGCATGTAGTATTGCACCTGTAACCTTGGGTGTTGCCATTGCAATCCCAACCCCATGGTTAAAATCAACATTGTCAAACCCTTTGGTTAAACTGTGCCAAAAAAACTGCTCAACTAGCAGTCGCCCCTTGACCCCTCTGGGTTGCATGTGGCAGTACTTTCCTTTGGAAGTTGAAATTTGTCCACTACCCCTTGGCAGTCTGTGGACTTTGTTACTTGAAAATGCAAATGTGAAGGTTCCAAGTATTAACCATCAACCCTTAAGAAGTGATTTACTAATCACGAGCCGGGTCTTACCCCAAAACTGTACTCATATAGGCACTCTTAGTGCAAATAAGAGCTCCACTGAAGTTGGAGTCGTATGCACAACTAGAGCTGTTTTACACCCAAAAATCCATAAGCGTGGGTTTTTGTGAACAGTCGTGTTGTCTGAAATGCGAGCGTCATCCATACACCGTTGTAGAGATAAGCCCTTACAAGTTTAAAACTTTCAAAAACTCAACTTGACTTGTGCACTTAAAGTGTGGAGTGCTAAAATAATGCCCCAAAAAACACTAATGGCAAGACGCTTGCTTGTCCATTATAATCATGGGTACTCAACTGGAGAGAAGTGTTTGACCGTGGAATTAATCACTAATGGACTACAAACATATGGCTCTTAGCCACGCCAAATAGGTGGTAATAGATGGCTCGTAGACCTTCCCGTGGGCTCATAGCCCGTACTATTATCATTTTGACATAGAAAGATGTCAATAATATCATGCCTAGTTTCACCTTTCCCGCAAAGAAGTAGGAAGGGGAGAGAGAGAGAATGTTGGGCTCAAGAAAATCATGTATTCGAATATGTTTTATGCCCCTTGCACATAATGCATTGCAGACCATGTCTGTATCTTAGCTTATCATATAAGCGTACAGCAGTGTACTGGTACCACGCTCTCAAAGAGAGAGGTACTGAGAATAACATCTTGACTCACTTATCGTGTATGTGATTGATTGTAACAAGGTGCATATGGATGGAACTTTGCCTGTGAATACACATAAACACTAAATGTTTGAAACGTTAATAATTGAGCTCCTCCTTGACAGAGTAGCTAGGGCTATAGCGGAAGCGTATGCAATGATGGTGTTGTAAGGCCATCATACTAGTACGCCATGCATACATATCAAAAAATGGAATGATAAGCCCTTGACTTCAATAATAGTCTCAACCATGTGAGTTGTTGGTATACGTGTCTTGCATGATTATATTGGCATGGATACATCACAGTGCATCGTAGCAAAAACTGTGAGCTTATATCCACATAGTGCCAAAGCTAGATGTGTACCATTATCAATGATCAGAAGTCCATCCATAATACCTGGGCACCTAAGAGAATCCGTGCTTCACATGAAGACAGGCAAAGCACTTTGCTTTATACTGTGGCTTTGTATGGAGTCTGCCCAAGCACTTTGCTTTGCACAGCAGAGAGATCTTGTCCAAAATGAAAAGTAAAACATAGACAAAAAACAAACATAACTTGGGAGTAATGTCATGCCAAGGGTAGGACCGGGCAAGGCCAAGGGCCAAGATGGACGTGCGTTAAGGGGGTTCATATATTTAGCCAGACCAAGGGCCTATATAGGACACGATTGGGAGGTGAATTGCACGATCTAGTCCCCTGTGGACTTATATTGGTATCAGAGCTAGGGGAGAGGAAGGCCATGGAGGAGGGAAGGAGAAGGGTCGGCTTGCTTTTGCATGGCTTTGCATGCTCTCTCTCTCTCTCTCTCTCTCTCTCTCTCTCTCTCTCTCTCTCTCTCTCTCTCTCTCTCTCTCTCTCTCTCTCTCTCTCTCTCTCTCTCTCTCTCTCTCTCTCTCTCTCTCTCTCTCTCTCTCTCTCTCTCTCTCTCTCTCTCTCGTCCTCAAGTCAAGCATGGCGAGTCCGACCTGACAGGTAAACCGCGTGGGAAGCATTGCTTGGATGGAGGAAGCAGCTAAGGCGGCCAAGGCTATTTGTGGTGGTTTTGGGTCCAGATAGGAGCGCCCAGGTCTCATATGATATTTTCATCTCTGCATGGCACGCTAAAGAGGGCCATATAGACCAGCACGAGCATTTTTGCTCCTAGCTCTGTCTGCTTCGTGCTGTCGTCGCCATGGAACCTCCTGGTTCACATTAAGAAGGTTTTTATTTGAGTTTTGGTCACTTTAATTCGGGCCATTTGAGTAAGGGTGGTCTCCCACAAAACCTCGACTCTGGCTCGTGGGGCATTATGTCAAGGATTTTTCTGAATAAGCATGCAAGGCATACAACAAGATTTTCAGAAAGCACTATTTATTTTGGACATTCATGCAACACATCCACTTTGTTGGCAATCTTGACAAAGGGCCATTCCGACACAGACACCTCGACAATAAGCCCTGCAAGGTCGTCTTGGCATGGTCTGGCATGGTCCCAAAATCGGCAAGAATCTCATCAGCATCTCTACAAATGGATTCAAGGACCATTAACCGCTTGACTTGGGGATAGATGCTATTGGAAACTGGCAAGACTACGAGGAGCCAATATTTAGGGATGAATTTGCTAATGGCCAAGTGGCCAATAAGGCAAGTTGAAGTACACACTTCCTAAGGTTCTCGTCTTGATTGAAGCTCCTTCGAGTTTTACAACAATAAGGCCAGTGGGGTAAAACTCTCTTATCAGGTACGCAATTGATTTTATTTTATTTTTTGCCAATGTACTCGATAGATAGGGCATGCACAAGACATGTATGCTGCCATGGGAGTGTTTCCATTATTGTGCAATATAAGAATTCAAGTATATGGTTAGCAAAGACCACAAATTGGTTTGACAACCACATTCATGCAAGGCTTGAGTAAGATATGGTTTTGATAACAAGCACGACTTCTCCCCATGCATGGCATCGTCCAAAACACCTCGCTCTGATACCAATATAAGTCTACAGGGGACTAGATTGTGCAATTCACCTCCAACCATGTCCTATATAGGCCCTTGGCCTGGCTAAATATAGGAACCCCCTTAACGCACGTCCGTCCTGGCCCTTGGCTTTGCCCAATCCTACCCTTGGCATGACAAAAGGAGCCACAACAAGCAATGCCTTGTTCAAACTATCACCAATTATCCAAGGTTTATCTCACAAGAATAAGGAAAACAAGTGAGGATCAACAAGTATGTTGGTACAATTTTGCAGCCATTTGTTTTGTTGGAACCTTGGGAGATGCTTGTATGTTGTGAGGGGGAAAAGGGAGGGAATCGACATGTGCAAGGGGGATCAAAAGTGGGAAATAAATCTCTCTCTCTCTCTCTCTCTCTCTCTCTCTCTCTCTCTCTCTCTCTCTCTCTCTCTCTCTCTCTCTCTCTCTCTCTCTCTCTCTCTCTCTCTCCTTTTCCTTTCAATGAGGATATATTTTTCTCTCTCACTGAGGAGTCCGCATCCGATGACGGTGATGCAAGAAAGCACGATGGCCAAGGCAATAGATTTATTAAAAAAATAGATCAACTATTCCATGTCGGATATTACAACCATCCTGCCAATCAAACCAAATGAGGACATAGATTTGAGGTAGCAAGGAGAAAAGCATCCCCATCCAATAGACCATGCATTTTTCAACAAATATGAGTCAGCGCCTCTAGGTGAGAAGCAAGATAGGGAGAATTTCCAAGCCTAAAAGAATAAAACACTCCAAGTGAAGCATTGTTAGTAGAGGATACAGTTCCCCCTGCCATAGTGAAAAAACAGCTTGCGGACGTTGCAAGTTCCACTCTAGTCTTCGTGTTTATGGGGAGAGTTCCCAATAGAATTGAGCTCTGTAATTGGCTTTGTAGTCCACTGGTGTTGAATCAACACGGCACGGTAATATTCACCCAATACATAGAAAAAGGATTTGTGTTAGTTCAGTTCAACGACAATGCAATGGTGGAGAAGGTTTTGGCGAAAAGCCCGCTGTTCTTCTATCGTGCGTTGGTGTGTGTGCTCCTTTGGGACCCTCTGTTTGAATCTAACAAGGCATTCAAGGATCTCTCCCCAGTATGGGTGGAGTTTGGCAACCTCCCAGTATGGCTTAGAAATAACTTAAAGGACCTCGCTGCTTCGCTTGGTGATCCATTGTTTGTCCCATCTGCCAGAGCCTCGGGGGTAGCAGCAAACAAGGTCTGTATCTGGTGGGATCTGAGGAATCCACAACCAAAGAACTTGGTGGTGAATGTTGGGCCAGGGGTAAAGATCATTCCTCTTAACTTTAACACCTTCTTCCGGGCCTGCTTCAAATGCAACAAATTCGGGCATTTTGCGAGGGCGTGTCCCATTGAGGTGCTAAAGCCTACAGAGGAGAGAAGCGAATCACAGGCTACCCCACAGGGTGGCACGAATAAAGTAGATCCATCAAAGAAGCCTTCTAAAGATCTTGGCAAGCCAGAGAGTGGGAAAAATAAAGTTAACTCGAATAAAGATGTGGAGAAACAAGATCATGGCAACTGGGGTAAGGGCAAGACCACCCAAAGCTGTCACTTTTTATCCACCGCCCAGCAAAGGACGGCCACCCCAGTAATGCAGAAGATTGTGATGTCTCCAACTATTAGGTCAAAAGATGAGGGCTAGCAACAAGTATCTCATATTTCATGTAAATGGTTCAAAGCAAAGGTTAGGGCCTTGGGACAAATCATAGGTCTCCCGCCGGATTTCCCAAAGCCTCATGTCCTGTATGACAATATATTCAAAGTTTTGGGGAAGACAAATCAAGAGGACCTTCTCAATTCCAAGCTGGATACCATGCAGGTTCCAGCAGAAAATGAGCCAATGGAAGAGGACAACCTGAATGGGAACTTGGGTGAAGAGTTCCTTGAGGCAGAAGAATTCGTCCCCCTTTCCCAATGATGGATACTCTCTCTATTCAATCTTGGAATGTGAAGGGACTAAAAACCCGAAAGAAGGGCACTCTCTTCTGGGAGGAAGTGAAGAAAGAGAAGGCAGTCAATTGCTGGGCCATCCAAGAACACCATTTGGATGCCCGGTGCAAGAGAAAACAGGCTGCAGGAAAAAAACTTATCTTTTATGGGGAAGGAAGCGGCGGTTTTAGTGGTTTCTTGTCCATTGCTGACAGAGATTTGGGGCCAAAGGTGGTTCTTAACCACCCCTCTGGAAGAGTCCTTGGTGTTAGAATTATATGGGACAATCAACCTATCACCATAGTAAATGTTTACGGCCCCTACAATGCAAAGGATAGAGCTAAACTATGGATGCAGCTCAGGGATACTCCGATCGAAGGGGAGTGGCTGATGGTTGGACATTTCAATATGGTCGAGAAAAGCAAGGACAGAACAGGCTCTGCCAGTCTACTGGCTGGCTCAGAAAAGTCGAAATGGCTGAGCTTATGTGAGAAGTGGGCTATGATTGACTTGGAAGTGGGCCCATGGAATAGCATGCCTGGATTCACCTACACAAGCCTTCAGTATGCCCGCACTGCCTCCCAGATGGATAGATGCTACTGCTCTCATCAAGTTGACTAGATCTCATCGACGTTAGAGATGAAGGTAATCTCAACAAAAAGCCTCTTCGATCACATGCCATTACAATTACAACTCAAGAAAGAAAAAGGGGGGAGCAATCCTCGAGAGGGGAGAAAAAGCTTCTTGTTACAAGGACACACCTGTTCAAAGACCCTCTCTTCAGAAGCATCACCAAGAAAGCGTTGGGAAAGCTCAAGAAAGATGTGGGGATGAATAAACCTAGTGCTTGGAATGTATTTGTTCGGAGTGTACAAAAAGCTATCAAAATTGCGGGTCCTCGGGTAAAAAAAGCCAATGAGGCACATATCAAACATCTCACAGAGGAGGTAGTGCAATTAGCCTCTAGGAAGGCTGCCGGAATAGCTACCGAAGATGAGCACAAGCGATGTCTTGAATAAAATCTCACCTGGCTAATGAACAGCTGGAGGAAATCAAGAAGGCGAGATTGCTATCTAGGGAAACTTTCCTGCAACCAGAGACTTCTAACCAAGCACATTTTTTAGGGCTCTGAAAGTGAGGAAAAGTCAAGGCTGCGTGGAAGTGCTCAATGATGAGAAAGGGAATACAATTCAAAACCAAGATGAGATTGTTGCACTTATGCTCAAGTATCTTAGCCAGATTATCAACCAGTCAGAGACCCAATCTCAGGAAGTGGAAGAAGCCTGGGCGTCTTTACTTGGAAGTGTAGAAAAGAAGGTTCTCTAGGAGGAAGCCAACCGCATGGAAAAGGCCTTCTCTGAGGCGGAATGCTCAGCGGCACTTAAAGCTCTTGGCAAGGAAAAGTCCCCCAGCTGGGATGGACTGACGGCTGAATTGTTCAAGGAATTTTGGGATGATCTCAAGGGTCTAGTCACACGGATGGCCAATCTAGCTGTTTCAGAAGAGACGTTGGATGCAAGTGTTAAGAGAGGGCTTATCAAGCCCATCCCCAAACAGATTTGCTGCTCTCAACTTAAACATTGGCGTCCCATTACAATGATTTCAGTAGCATACAAAATTATTGCCAAGGAAATAGCTCTCAGACTTGCAGTCGGATCATCTCTCCCCATCAACACAGGTTCATTAAAGGGAGATCTATATATGACAATATCTTGGCAGCAATGGTAGGAATAGAGTATGCATCCTTCTCCAAGCAAGAGTGCATCTTGCTACATCTGGACCTCAACAAAGCCTATGATAGGATAGAATGGTCCTATATAGAAGAAGTCATGGGAGCTCTGGGCTTTGGGCCTCGCCTTTGTCGCCTCATACGCACACTAGGCATTGGCAGCTAGTCAGAGATCCTGTTTAATGACAGAATTGTGGGATCTTTTCAGGTTAAAAGGTCTATTAAGCAAGGATGTCCCCTGGCCCCCTTACTATTCGCCATCGGGTCACATCCTCTCATTACAATGCTCAAAGCCAGTGCTGCGCGTGGAGAGATTCAAGGTCTAGCATTGACGGGCAACGATCAACTACTGGCCAAAATGTTCGCAGATGATTCGCTCCTATTCTTGAAGGCGTGCCCTCAAGTTGTCAGGAGAGCTCTGGAGATTGTGCAAACATTTGCCGTGGCCTCGGGATCCAAGTGCAATATTGAGAAGTCAAGACTAATCTCCATGTCCGAGAATGACTCTTTTGACCCTGCAGTTTGGACAGGAGAGATTATCTCAAAAGGGAGTGTATTTAGACACCTGGGAGCCCCCGTAGGGGTGGACGTAACCCACAGACAAAGATTTTCAATGGGTCATTGAAAAAATAAGCGCCAAAATGAGAAGGTGGGAGTTTGTTCTCCTACCCTTCCAAAGCCGGATTAGAGTGATCAATGCTTTTATGATCCTGTATATTGCTTTCCTCAGCCCTGTGCTCAAGATGGCTAAGTGTAACTGGAAAGAATTCTTAAAACCAGTGAAAAGGTTTCTTTGGAAGAACAACACGAAAACCTCCCGCCCATGGCAGTGGGCTAGATGGGAGGTAGTTGCTCGGCCGGTAGACCAAGGAGGGCTCGGCATTCTTAACCATGTATCTCATGCTAAGGCCCTTTGTGCCAAATTTATGGTCTCATTGGATAAACAGGACCAAGCTTGGGCTATCATGACCAAGGAAATTCTTGATGCAGCAAAACTGGGATCAAAAGGGGTAAAGTGGAAGGGGGTTGGGATGCACGACAAACTTCTCGCCTCGAAGTGGTCTTATCTTAGATCTGGTGGACTCTCAGGGGAGCTGATGAGGAAGTGCAAAAGTGTTGCTGAGGCTTTGGAATGGGGGGAAGTAACCAGATACTTTAAGAACTCCATTTTGCACTGGTCCCCTTGGCTCTCTAAAATATTGGGGCCGCCGCAAAGCCCTTACTGGATAGAAATGCCCAGGAAGGTGAATAATAGGGGACTCGTTCAACTAGAGCATTTCTGGGATGGCAACAGGAAGTGCTGGAAAACTGCTAACTCTTTAGCCATCCAATTTCAACTGGATGGCTTTGAGATCTTACTAGTCTATAGGGTGATTAAAGAGCTTGATAAGGTGGTGATGCCAATTTGTGAATCCAACTTTGAATGGGACGCTTGGAGATGGCCCGGAAGTAGCCTCTTTTGGAGACCACACTCTAAAGGCATTTACCATGCATTAATGCACGAGGCTAATTGGTGTAGCCCCCTCAACAGATTCTGGAAGAGGCACTGGACGGAAAAACGGTGGAGGGAGTCATAAAGAACATATGGAAGCCAAGATGGCCTCAGTATATGAAGATTTTTCTGTGGAAAGTGATGTGGGGTGCTCTGCCGACGGGCGTAAAGATACAAGAAAGAGGCATCGGGTCTGATCGTCGCTCGGGGTGCAAAATTGCTAGTGAAGACCTAGCCCACCTTTTCATGGGATGCCAGGCAATCAGGGGCATGGCTGGGAAAATATGCAAGTGGATTCAAAGGACATGGCAAATTAAGTTCTTCAAGAATGATCTGTTCTTTGGTAGTAACAGGATGGGAAGTCCTGCTCTTCTCGTCTGCACTCAAATAATCAGGTAGTACTTCTTGTACCATATTTGGCAAGCAAGGAACCGCCGCGTGTTTGAGGGGGATCTAGCGGTGGCAAGCTTTTGTGAAATCATGCAAGGACGATCCACATGATTGGAGGTAAACAAACCTCAGAAGACTAGTCTAGAACAATACATAACATCTTGTAATAAGTAAAGCCGGTGAGTAGGAGTGGCTTCTCTGCCAAGCAGATAAGTTGTAATCCTTTGACCCTCAAGGCTCAGTGTGAGCTCGAGGATTGGTGTATATTTATGTTCTTAATACTACCCACTCACAAATGTGAGTTTTGAAAAAAAAAAAAGGATACAGTATCTCAGTCTGCAGACCAGTACCCCACTTGATCATCCAAAGGTCAGAGAGCCTATTAAGACCTCTTAACGGAGTTCCAAGCCTACAATAAAAAATCCAAACAAGTCCAAATACACTAATTCTTGAGAGAAATTTGATGCCATGGTGCCTATTGCAATCAAAGAGCTTAAGCAGGTGGGATGCCTTGTGGTAGGAGGTTTCTGCTCAGTGGCAATGTCTTGGTCTGAAGTTTTAGATGGTGCACAACTCTCCTCTAAAATCCTGCTTTCTTCCTGGGTGAAAGCATGAGTGGGTGGACAAAAAAGCTATGTCGAGACATAACTATTTTTTAAAGTGTTTGACCAAAATGAAAAAAATATAGGGCAAGTTATATATCAATAGATAGCTCTTCAAAAGGAGAATCTAAATCTATAACGGTTGCACATTTTAGAATTGATTTGTAAAAAAATTACTAGTCCCTACTTTTTAGAAAATAGCTATTGAAAACAACTTCTTACCCTTAAAAGTGTACCACCCATTCATGCTTTCACCCTGCTGTTTGTGTTGGTGTTAAGGATGCTTAGATTTGGATCTCTCGAGCAACTTGTAGTCCATTGGATGGATCACATTGGATAGTCATGGAGCTTATGGTGCCTCCCTTATTGCAGTAGTATGCTACCTATATGCATGCACCTAGCTTTTGAATCTATGTCGGTTCTACTCGAAAGGGAGGTAGTCTTGTGGAGTAGACAGGGTCATGGTTTTGTTTAGAGTATCTTTGTATGTGATGATATTGATGGATTTTCATGCTTGGTAGTGATTGGGTGGCTCCCTTGTTGCCCATGGAATCCTTTGTAATCTCTTTTGGCTACTTTTGGCCCCCATGGCTCATTGTGAGCATGGAGTTATTGTAGGGTTTGTTGTTTTCAATTTAAACTACATAACTCGCTCGTTTTGGAGAGAGTACTGCAAGTATTGTAGTCAAAAAGGAAAAAATGGTCCCTTTCTAGATTGCAAGGCTTCACCGCTATTGAGATTTGAGAATGTGACTTTTCTCATTGTTGCACATCATAGAAAGATGCACGAGTGACATACCATGGATGCCAAGACTTGGATGCAAACTCAGGGTAGAACACTCATTCCTTAAAAGGCACTAGTACGGCCGGTCGCCTTCGGCGGCCTTTCTCTCTCCCCCTCTCTCCCTCTTCATCCGTGCAAAGGGGCTTGCTTTTGTTTTGGACCTTAGCCTTACAGGTCGCAGATTGTGACACGTGTAAAAGGCTCCCCCTTCCGCCAGATTATGTTAGTAGATAAAGAACTCCCCTTGTGAGGTATAGGAAACCCCCACCCCAAAAACCACAATAGGGAGAGGACATTACCATGCGAGGAAACCATGAAGAGGAGGTTGCTCAGTAGGTATTGAGAGCATTGATCCCATTGCCATGCTTTTAGAAGGGAAGGACTCCATGAAAGGGTGCGCACATGTGTTGTGAGCCCCTGAGGTTTTCCAGCTTCCGCTTAATCCGGACGAAGCCGCTGGATCTGTTCTGCGCACATGTGTGTGTTGGTTTTCCGACTTTTGTCTGAAGCCACTGGCCCCTATTGGCGAAGCAGGCTTTCCAGCTACAATCGCGCACCCGCAGCGGGCGACTATGTCGAAAGTCCTACTATTGCGCTGGGGCCGCTGCGGCTGGAATCTTTAAGCCACGTCATCAATTGCAGCCGCTGCGGCTAGTGATATGCTGCATGTGCGAACCCTTTGAGCGACACACCGTATCTCTATATGGAATGCAAACATTATATATTTCCATTTCAAAACACAAATGCATATCCCATCTACGTTGCTTCACAAACTCTCTTTCTCTCTCAATCACACACATTTACTAAATATTTTTTATAGGTAGTCCTTCAAAGGGAACCATGGTTCCAATTAAGTGTGCTGCACCACCGGATCAATGGGCGAATTAAAACTAAACTAGGATATGGTGAACAGGAAGTCAACTAGGTGACCCCTACTTCAACCGAAGCTCTCACCCAATGATTCAGAAATAGACATTGTGCTATGTCTAACTTCAATCATAGGTAGCTCCTCAATCACCTTGTGTGAGTGCAAGGCGCTCTTAACAATCGGCCGATGAACGTATGTGCCTCTATCTCTCTCTCTCTCTCTCTCTCTCTCTCTCTCTCTCTCTCTCTCTCTCTCTCTCTCTCTGTGTGCGTGCGTGCGTGCGCGCACGCATGAGTGGAAGACATTCGATCATTGTTAGGACAGTTTTAGACCGCGCACGAGCACCCGTAGTGCTTCCCTTTTTGAAAAGGCTTTTGGTTCACACTCTGTGGTGGACGACACAAAACTTTATAAAGTGCATTCTTATAGTAACGAATTGGTTTGGGCCTCGTGGCTAGACTGCTTGTCGGTGGGCGTGTGGGCTCGTAGGTTCAATGCCCCCATGCATTTTGTGGCAAAAAGGTTGTGGGAATGGCGAGTGCACAGGGGTATGAGACTGTTCGTTGGCTCGCGAGTCCGAATGAAGGTTTCGCTCTCTCATCCAACCACCACACTCCATGGAGGACAAGTGCCCCTGTAAAGTGAGTGGAACTCGACAGTCTGAACGCTACCTTAAGCTGGGTTCACATTGAGGTGGTGGAAGAAAGCTAGGGGCACATGCTCAAATTGAAAAGCTCCATTTGGACAAGTGTGTTCATATAAGGCGGAGGAAGTGGGGAAAAGGTGGTCCATGTCAGCACATCTTTTCTTCCACCCCCCCATTCCATCTTCCGACCCCCCCCCCCCCCCCCCGTGTGAGACTTCCACCCTGATAGGTTTCTCGCCTCCAATCGCATGTTGCCAAGCAAGCTTTGTCATGAACCCTACCTCTGCCTATTGTGAACGCCCTCCCGATGGAGGTTCCATTTTCTCACAATTCCGCCTAAAACAAGGGCTGCAGAGCCATTTCGTGCCGCCGCTCATTGTGAACCCAACCTTAATAATTGATCGATAAATGCATCTCTCTCTCTCTCTCTCTCTCTCTCTCTCTCTCTCACGCGTGCACGCACACACACACACTTTTTTTTTATAGTAATGTTCTCTCTCTCTCTCTCTCTCTCTCACACACACACAAAGAGAAATCGTGTCATTCTCTCTTTCAAACAGAGAAGGCCGATAGCTGAACGTCCTTATGTGGGTGGTCCCCTTGCAGCGTGGCTCCTTCTTGACATAGGCAAAATCCAAAAGTTGTAAGCCACCCCGCCCAACATGGGCACCGCCCATGGCCTACTAGCCTTTCCTTCTCTTATATAAAGTAGAAAATATAGAATGTATGATGCCTGTCAACGCCTGTCCAAGCTTTCATTTGTCATTATCCACACTGTCAATTAGGATGCTCGTGCATGTATAGCCTTCACAAAAGAATTCAATAAAACTCAGCTAACAAGTTGTGAGCTATTGTCAACAACTTTAAGCTTAACTTTTCGCCATTGTCCTTCTTTTCAATAACCACAAAGGAATCCTATCCCTCTCTTATAATGAGAGGCAAACAGCATTATCATACATGTTAGTACATGCCATCTTTGGCATCTTCCCCTTGGATTCCTCCTCCTCTTGTGTTGAAGTTGACACAATTGTAAGTGGATGGGTTATATTAACCCCAAAAGAAATGTACATCAATCCTCAAAGCACCTTAGAAGCACCTAAGGTGCTTTGAGGGGACATAACACACCTTTCAGAGTGGCATAGCCCCTTACACAAGAGAGTTACATAGAGTTGGTTGGCACCAGAGCCGTAATGACTTTGATTACTTTTTCCCACGTCCTGTGTTTTCCGACGGAGATGATCACACCCTTGTTTTCTTGGATGATCTCTTTGAAATTGGCCTTTGAGTGGTCATTTTCAAAAGATGCATCTCTCTCTCTCTCTCTCTCTCTCTCTCTCTCTCTCTCTCTCTCTTCTCTTTAGGGAATCCGAAATTTGGATGCTATTACAGATGACGCTACATGCGCTGGCGCCTCTTTGAGTCTCTTTATCTCTCTTTCTCTCGCTTTGAGCCCTGGCCTCACTGTAATGAGATTTATTTATGATGTTTTAACAACTATTTGTATATAGTGGACATATGAAAAGCAACAAAAACCATTGGGTTACTTAACAGAGCTTACGAACCTATCAATCATGTGAGCTCTTTACGGGCAATAACTAATTTTTCATCTAGGCGGACAATTGTAATCACTTTTGAGCATTAACTGAAATCTATAAATAAATACATGGAAGAGGAAAATGCTTACTCTTGCACGGTGTCATGACGCTCCGCGTCCACTAGGAGAAGAGCACAAAGATAATAGGTGTCATGCTAAGGGCAAGGGTGTCGAGGGCCGACTGCTACTTGGGCAGGGAATCCTACAAGGCCAAGGGTCTATAAATAGGGAGGCAGGGAGGAGGATTCAGTCGAGCAGTGGCTTCACACTGGTATAAAAGCTTGTTCTTTTTTGGGCAAAGAGGGCATGGCCTATAGTTTTCTACATGCTCATGCATGTGAGGGAGCCATGGAGACTACGAAGCAAGGTACCGTGTGCAGCAACCCTTGCGAAGGGGGAAAATGGTGACATCGACCTGCTCGAAAGGATGTGTAGGAGGGCTCGACGTGATCATTGGGAGACACATGGTAATATACATACACAACATGGACACAATAAAAGAAAGTTTATAGTAGCCAATTCGGAGGCGTCCAAGAAACCCAAGGGGTCTAGAAGGCCTTTCCCTACAGAAGATTTTGAGAAGGCAAAAAAAGAAAAGTTATGTTTTCAATGTTAAAGAAGCATCCATGATTTTCTCAAGGAGGAAATTCACTATCTACGGTATGTCAGCTCAGCTGATGGAGTGCACATGGATCAATCCAAAGTGGATGCCATTCAAAAGTGGCCTTTTCCTCGAAATTTGGAAGAGTTGCAAATTTTCTTGGGTTTTGTAGGTTTTTATTACAGGTTCATTAAAAACTATGCTCGCACTGTTGTGCCGATGATGGACCAGCTGAAAGACAAGGGAAAAACCTTTCAGTGGGGTGCCCCATAGCAGCAAAGTTTGATGCTCTCAAGGATGCATTGACTACATCCCGTGTTCTAGCTATTGTGGATCCTTTGAAGCCACTTGTTTTAGAAACGGATGCTAGCAATCATGCTATTGGAGCAGTCCTTCTATAGGAGCGGAGGCCAATTGCATTTGAAAGCAAGAAGCTTGATTCAATTTTATAAGATTCTTCAGGAGTATGACGCAAAGTTCTCGTATCGTAAAGGACGATACATGGTGGCTGATGCTCTTAGTCATATGCCTGAGATCAACTCTCTTCTGTTCACATAAATTCAAAGTGAGTTTTTTGGATTCTCTAAAGGGAAAATATGAGCATGAAGATGCATACTTCAAAGTGTGGAGCAATGTGAAAATGAGGGATCCTTATCACTCCAATTTTGGTAGTATGTCGTTAACCTCCACACCCAGTTGTCCTCTGTTGAGTGATGAACTGCATAGATGGAAGAATTTTTCCATTGATAATGAATACCTACTCCACAAGGGGAGAGTTTTTGTACCGATGGATGTGGAGATTTGACACCAAATTCTTTATGAATGTCACGATAGTCCAAGTGTAGGGCACCCAAGAACTAAGAAGACTTATGCTCTCGTAAGACGATAGTTTTACTAGCTAGGTTTACACGACTATGTCCAAGACTATGTCTTGCATTGCCAGAAATGTCAAGTTAATAAAGCAAAGCGCCTGAAGGCAGAAGGTCTCTTACATCCATTAGAGATTCCTAATGGTAAATGGGAAAGTATCTCTATGGATTTCATCGTGGGTTTACCAACCATTATACGAGGTCATGACTCGATATGGGTGGTTGTAGACCAATTGACTAAACTATGCAACTTTATGCCAACCAAGTCAACTATTAAGAATCTAGAATTAGCTAAGCTATGTGTGGACAATCTCTACAAGTTGTATGGACTGCCAAGTAACATTGTGAGTAATCGTGATCCAAAGTTTAACAGTCATTTTTGGAGGGCTATGTTTCAGTACAATAGATAATCCTAAAATGGATGGTCAGACTGAAAGAGTCAATCAAGTGCTAGAGGATATGCAAGAAGCAATCAGATTTGAAAGAGTATTTACCTATCCTTGAGTTTGCTTACAATAGTGCTAAGCAAGTAATGACTGGATTTAGTCCTTTCATGTTAATGTACGGTTTTCAACATAGGTTACCGATTACGATGGGATTGGCAAATGAAAAACTCCAACAGGTTTAGGATTTTATCCAAGACCATATGGATATGCTGAAACTGGCTCGTCAAAATGTTTGACAAGCGCAAGATTGGTATAAGAAGTACGTATTGGGTTTCAAGCCCCAGTCTGGTCACCCACGAGAACATTCTCTTATCGCCATGCAAATACACTCTAGTTCTAGTAGAGTATGCATGGAAATATGCAACCTGAATATATATGTAATGTTCTTTCAACTAATTATCAATATAGCGTGTTTTTGTCTCTAGTGGTATCGACTCCTCTCTCTCTCTCTCTCTCTCTCTCTCTCTCTCTCTCTCTGTGTGCATCTTGCTCGTTCAACTCTTCTCTACGTTCTTGGTGTCAGAGACGCCATAGTCTCTATGAGTTTGTTGCCGTGCAAACGTTTGCACTCTAGGCGAGTACACTTTGTTGATGAACAGCGTGACATTTTGCTCGTTGTGCATGTAGAGTCTAAGGACAAATATGTAGAGCAAGACATCTCACGACTAGAGTAGTCACGTGTGGTGGTGATAGATTTTGATGCTTTACTAGTCAGGGTGCAAAGCAGTGAGTCACATGTACAAGACGTACAGTCTCATTGACTTTGCAGAAATGTAATTTTGTGGATGAACTCTAGAGTGTTGTGCACGACATGTCTGTAGATGTAGAGTTAGAGCCATGTTAGAGCGGCCATGCTCTAGGGAGACACATCGGAATGATCCTCTTAGGACAAAGATGCCTCTTACCATGGAGATGATGGATAAGCAGTTCTTTGACATGCTCATGCTAGAGGCTGATATGGTGATGCCGGGACATGTGGATACAGTCCCTATGGACGATGAGGGAGTGACGACTACCTTGGAGTCAGGATTGATGCATCCATATGCGACTAGCTTTGGTGGTGATGCAGTAAGGATTGAGATACCCACTACGGATTGATTGGTAGAGGTCATTGTACATGGCATTGATGTGATTGGCATGGATATGCTAGCAGAGATTACTGATTTATTATCAGCCTTCGGGACTCTCACATACGACCTCTTAGTGTTGAGAATGACGTAACAACTGCAGTGGGAGCGTTTGCAGTTGGGGTTGCCATTCGTGCGATGACTAACACTAGCATGATGCATCATGGAGCGGTTTACATCATTACAAGATGATTCTAGCAGGAATATACACTTTTGCACACCGCTAGAGCCTACATGGTGGCATGCATTGGCTTTGAGAGAGCCAGTGGACATACGTTGAGACAAGTTTCCTCCCTTACCTATTGTACATACTACTAGGTCCTATAGTAGTACCATTTATCATCACATTTGCCTTTAGGTGGGAGATTTTTGAGGTAAAGGCGGCATGCCTCTTACCCCAATCGGACATGTCAGAGACGTTCGACCGTCCATTACTTATACACAGCGTATTCTTTACTAGATATAAGAATAAGGGGCTCTCTCACACACATAGTGGTGAGCTGCTCCACCTACATCCTATGTTCTCTCTCTCTCTCTCTCCCCTTCTCACTCTCCACACATACAATGCATCTGTGCACTCATAGCCCGCCCTCTATTCTCTCATCCCAACCCCCCCTAAAATTGCTCGCCCAAACCCACTCCCTCACCTCAACTCCTCACCTCGACCGTTCCCTAACATACTCCCCTTACCTAACCCTACTCGCCTTGCAACCCCCCCTCTTGCCCCTTGCTACTTAGTCGACCCTCACTTCCCTCTCTAGCCCTCGCCTTGCAACCCGGCTCTTGCCCCTTGCTACCTACCCAACCCCTTCACGTGCTCGCCCACCCGCTGTCTTGCATCGCATTCCCGTGGCTTGTCCAACCCTTCTAATTTCGTGCTCGGGTGACCAGCCCTCGGCCACATTGTTCAACTCTATGTCGAAACCCACCCTCGCTGCTAACTGCTTCTCACCCTCGCCTTGCCTTGGTCTCCTCGCCTCCACTATTCACTCCCTTAACCCTCCCCACGTGGGCTCGTTGCTCGTTGCTCGTCCTTCCCTGCACTTGCTAGCCAGTCGTCATTGTCTTGCTCCTTTCTTGGACGTTTGGCTGCCCCTGCTTGGGCTCGACGCAGTGCTACTCGTTTTGCTCTAACCTTGCTCTCTATCGCCTTGGTTCTCCCTCCTACCTCTCCTACCTCGCCCTCGCTCACCCTCCCTTGCCCTTGCTCCCCAACTTCTCTCTTGCCTCACCGTGTGCTCGCCGCTTCTTTCTTGCCATGCGCTCACCAGCTTCTCTACCACCTTGCCTTGTGCTCGCTGCCCCTTGTTGTGCGCGTTTCTACTTGCCCCAATGCTAGTCCCTCTACCCCCCTACTCGCCCACCATCGCACTGCATTCGTCGCCCTTGCCACTCTATCTCACCTCTGGCCCTTGTCTCTCTCGCATCTGGCCTCTCACCTCGACCTTGGCCTTGCCCCTCTCTCTCTCTCTCTCTCTCTCTCTCTCTCTCTCTCTTTTACTTGCGGTGTCCATTAGCAAGCCACTATTACGCAAAAATCAAAACAGAAATCAGTTGTCAATCTCTAGCTCATTTGTGAACTACGTTTTTTTAAAGAAACATTGCCAAGCGTAGCATTAGTTTTTTTTATATCAAAAAATGGTCAGTCAAAACGTTTAGCATGCTACGCCACTAGCTGCATGACCTCGCCATTGGCCCTTCTCCCTTAACCTAGCTCTCTCACTCTTAGCTCTCATGCTTTCCAAGCTAGCGTCTGACTCTTTACCCTCCCACCTTGCACCATTTAAAATGAGCCTATTGTTCCTCCCTCTCTGTGGCCTTGCTTCTCGCCCTCTCTCTCATCTCTCACCTATTGCCTCTCGCCCCTCACCAACAAATATGTATTTTGCCTTTCGCCTTTGGACTACATAACCTTATGTGGCCTTCTTTTTTGGATAATTTACATAGCTAACATTGGTCTAAAAACTCAACCAAGACAATAGTTCAAAGCGACCACCTACTGATTATGCACAACGTCATTACCCATGCCATTTAGCACTCTCCTCCTGCATGTAGCACACATGTAAAAATACCTTGGACTACAACCGAGCTTTGGATAAGTTTTTTAAAGTTGTCAGCTCAAATGGTTTACAGAGAAAACATAAACCAATGGTGATGACAAAAAGGAATTTACAGTCAAGGTTAGATCTAAAAGCTTTAAAACAAATGAGAATGGCAAAAAAAAAGTTCTAATCTCATAATATCATGTAGCTTTTGTTATTCTCCCTGCTTATCCATCATTCTCCAATGCATATATCATCCGTCAACTCCCCTTCCATCTCTCTGTAGTTCCAAGTTCAGTTTATGAATGGTTTTTAATTGTTTACAAAGTTTTTTGGGTCATCATCTTTACAGAGATTTCCTTTTTCAATGGTGTAGTTCTACTTTGTAGCAGCTCTTTGTGGTTCTACTTTGCAGTAGTTCTTGGCATACCACCCCACCCATCGGACCACTCACCAGGATGGTGGGTGGAATAGTGGTGCGCATTGCATGGCCACCTTGGTGGACATGCTCCAGAGGACATTTTCTTCGAATTGGACCATACTTGGTCCGGATGCCCGGGCATTCTTGGACCGTCCCCACCAGTAGGTGTTGTCATAAAATATAATATCTAACTTTACCAAATGATTTTCTCATATTAAACTAATCATTTAATGTGGGAGAATAAACGGGAACAAGAGTTAGAATAGAGACATGTACTTCTAAACCTATCTCAACACGGGACCAAAAGGAGAGATGGCTACATTTCAATAGGGGTCCAAAAGGAGATGGTCTATCAAAGAGCAATGTGCACTAAGCGCTTCTAGACTTACCTCAACAAGGGACCAAGAGGAGAGATGTTTACATCTCAATAGGGGTCCAAAAGGAGGTAGTCTATCAAAGAGCAATGTGCATCTAATGGAGCTTAAAAGACCTTAGGGTTAGCTTCATTAAAGACCTCCAATGGTTAGTGGTAAAAGTCCTTTGACCTAAGGCAAGCTAGGGCTGAGCTTGAGGTGGGAACCAAACCTAAACTTACCTTTGACCTTAGGCAAGCTAGGGCTGAGCGTGAGGTGGGAATCCGACCTAAACTTGCCTTTGACCTTTGACACTCTAGGGTTGAGCTTGAGGTGGGAACTCCACCTAAGGTGCTTGTCATACTTGATGACTAAGGTACTTGAGGTACTTGTCATACTTAATGAGGAAGGTGCTTGAGAAGCTTCTTATGCATGGGGGGTAAGGTGCTTGAGTCAAAAAGAGACCCTACAAACTTAATGAGGAAGTTTCTTGAGAAGCTTCCTATGCATGGGGGGTAAGGTGCTTGAGTCAAAAAGAGACCTTACAATGAGGAAGTTGCTTGAGAAGCTTCCTATGCATGAAAGTCCCAAAGTTAGGAGAATTTTTGACCTAACGTTCCACTCACCCAAAGGGCACCCCTTTTCTAAAAGGGCACATGGGACACATGTCAGACTCTCACTAAGCTTAATCACATGGTGTGCTTGAATGCTATTGGTTGGGCTAAAGAGGGGTCCAATGAGCTTTTAGTTCCATCCAACAAATATCTAGATATTTTCAAGCTCTCTCTCTCTCTAAGGGGTAAGGAGACCACTTGTCAAAAAACTACCCATGTACTTGACTACATGCTGCATGTGATTGGCTAGGAGGAGAGGGATCCATGAGCTTACAGCATGTGGAAAAGTTTCAACTCGCCCCAAGCAAGCAAGGGGGGTGCTAGGGGGATATACACCACACACACACACTCATTTGGGGAACCATTCTCACTTGGTGAAATTTGAGGAGCACCACCTCCTTCTCCAAGCTTGTGAGAAGTGAGACCCTACATCAACACTCTTGGCTATGGAATGCAAATCCAACCAAGAGCCATGTTTCAATGCTTAAGCTTTCCATCTTCTCCATCTTCATTACCATGCTATTATGTATGCTAGCAAGAAGAGTAATGATAAGTGAGTAACTATTTCTTTCTCCTATGCAATGTTTCTTCTTCCTCTTCCCTATCCTCATTCCCCGCTAGCTCTCTCCACCTTCGAAGGTGTTTGAGGCCTTAGGACTGAGGCTTGGGATAGTTAATGGTTTCTACAAAGTTTATGTTATGCTTGTGTTGCATGAAGCTTTCCATCTTCATTGCATCACCTAGGTCACAAGGAACACAAAGATTGTATTGTACCAAGTCTCTCTTGATGGGAGAAACTATAATACAAATGCCTATTGGAGGGGGGACCGGCTCCATATGAATCCGGTCCTCAACTTTTGTCATGTTCTCTAAACTCTCTCTCTTGAAAAAGTATTGTTCATGCCAAGTTAACTAAGTACCATGTTTATGTTGCTACCATCAATTAAGTTCACCCGCTATGCTCACAAAGTAATCTAACAAAAGTGCTTCATCTAATTTCCTAATAGTCGTTTTCTAGTGAAAATTTACCAAAGCACCTTGAGGATCATAAATTACAACACCTCCTAAGCTTCACCATACACTTTCTTGTAAGAGCTATAAAAACACAATAGATAGGCATTGTCTATGTTAGGAGCTTCCATGTGTTGCTTCTTCACCGCTTTGGTGCAGCCAAAGTTGGTATGTGCAGGGAAGTGTTCTATGCCAAGATGTGGGTGCTAGCAAGTGCAAGACAAAGGGCTAAGGCCAATGTGAAAGACCTGGTAAGCAGGTGCTAGTGGAGGTGTATGCCTGATGTGGCTTTTTAGGCCAAAAAGGCTTCAAAATGGTCCAATTGGGATGATAGTTCAAGGTGTACAAAGTGCTATGTTTGTGCTCTAGAATGTGTTCTTCAAGGTGTTGTGCAAGCTGGTCCAGACGGCTCCTCAAACGAAGCCCTGGTGTGAAAGTTATGCTAGTTCAAACTTGTAGTGGTTTGCAGATCCCCTACCGACAAGGCAGTTGGGGACAGATGAGTAGATCTAGGGTCAATGAATACACATGTAGTGGTCAAGTTGTGTACCATGCACGTCCTTTCGGATTGCGGATCGAAGGTCTAGATTGCAAGTTATGGCCATTTGAACATTTGCCAGGGGTCGGGTCCGTGCCAATTTGATCGCATTGGAACGCATGTCAGTTGGGGAATTATGGGCCTCGACAAAGTTTTGGGATGTAGCGTGTATTGTATGGTGTTAGCCGAAAGTTACGGATCGTCAATTGGATGCCCGGTGACCGAGATACGATAGGTCAAGGTTAGCGGTAGATGCTAAAGAGAAGGCTACATATGATTTTGCTTGTTTTTTGCGGCCTCGGATGACGGGCTTGGAAGTTAGATGATTCGGAGTCGGCACAATAGAGTTGCGGTCAGGCTTTGCGGCTTGGGAATCCGACCTCAAAGCAGGATAAGGCAAGCAATGAAAGATGGGAAAAAAGGGATCTTTTCGTACAAGTTTTTGGAAGTCGAGGACCCCCCATGTGATGGATCAACCTGGCGCTACCACGTGGCCTACAGAAGGTCCCACATGCATAGTTGTTCGTGTCGAATATGGGGTATGAACCCAAGATGGGGGTGCGTGGAGCTCTTGTGCTATGGTGTGAGCTTGGGGTGGCGGCCCTTGCTCTGTGTTAGCGCGCCCGACGGCGCTGGTCAACGTCTCTACAGGCAATGGGCGTAGCTGGACGCCGACGGTTGTTTGCACAGTGATGGCATGGCTCATCCATAGGGGATTGTTTTCATGGACTCTCTAAAGGCCAAGTTTGGGAAGAGTAAGGGCGAGGGCACTAGCGACCTAGCTAGTGCCTCCCCGGCTTGATGTGAGCAAGTCCAAAACCAATCAAAGACCTCCAAGGGGCAGTTCAAATGGAGGTAGTCAAGGAAGGCCGGTTAAAGAGGAGATCAAAGGTCTAGACCCAAACCGGATGAAGGAAGCAAGTGGTTGACCAAGGTGTCAAAATGGTAAGTGGGGGAGAAAGGAAAGAGAAAAAATGAAGTGAATAAAAATAAAAATTTCCAAATGCTAGGGGCACTAGCGACATCGTTAGTGCACCCCTCTCCCAAGCACAAGTAAAGAGAGCAGATGAAGCAAGGCGGTGCACCCCCCTTCAAGAGAGTAACTAAAGAGCAAATGCAAGAGAGTAACCAACCTTCAAAGTCACCAAAAGTGGGTGCCAGATGGCCCAATAAGATTGTAGATGCCTAAATTGAAAGAGCAGCCCCTATATAAGCCATTTTTTGGTCATTTTTAATGCTTTTTTGTCGTGTAAACTTTTTGCCAAAGAGGCTTTCTGACAAGGCATTGAACCGGTGAGTCTACAGAGAGCCACAGAGAGTGAGTGTGTGAGTTCTTGGGTGAGCTTCTTGTGCAGAGGAGTGTGCTTGCAAAGCCCCATGTGTGGTTTTTCTTGCCCGACGACCATGCCGATGTGCCGTTTGATATAAAAGAGTTGTACATGGTGTTTTGAACAGTGGTGAAACTTCCATAGTGTTTCTCTTGTGTTGTTTCCCTTGCCCCCCTTCTCTACTTCTTGTGCTTGTGTGTCTGGTGCCGGTATGGACGAATCAAGTATAGAGTCATTTTTGTGCATATACTTCATTGTTATCTAAAGCCAATTATTTTTTGAACATTGTGTTCTTTTGTGTATAAGTATTATCTTTTAATACCGTGACATACACACAATTTCATATTTTGCATGCTTGCTAGACTTATAGGTGACCTCAACAAGGTAGGAAGTTTGGCAATAAGTACCATTCCAGCCAACTAGTCTGCCTAGATAGTTGCCCTTATCTAAAGCATGTGATCCAAGTTACATATTCTACTTTATCTGTAGATTTTAGCATTTTAGAGGTAGAATCATGAAGGTGGTGTTGGGATCTCTCTCTCTCTCTCTCTCTCTCTCTCTCTCTCTCTCTCTCTCTCTCACATATGCATAACCTAAGAGGATTACTATTCTAGGAGGATTAGAGTGGCCAAGGATGTGAAGTATTGAATCATTGAAAATTTCCTTAAAATTTTAATTTGTGAAAGAGTCCTTTCATTTAAGGATCTCATACAGGTCAATTACATTCAATTGTTTTATTATTTTTTTGTGGGAAGGCTAGCAGCTGGCATATCTTTGAAAAAGACCACTTGATGGCCAACGTCAAAGAGATTATTCAAGAAAGAAAAGATGTGTTCAACTCTATCAAAAAACACAAGAACTCTAAAGACTAAAATCAAGCAATCAATGGCCTCTCAGGTCTGGTATCTACAAGTCACCAAAATGTAACTTTTTAAGTAGCTCTCATTTTCTTAGGACTGTGTAGTCCGGAATCATCGATTATGATCCGGCAAAGCACTTAACGTGTTTGATGATATTTCTACATTCCTTTACAATGTAATGTAACTCATCAACTCACAATTGTATGAAAAATATATTTTTTAATATGTTATTATTTGTTATGTTTGTTAGACTTACTTTTTTTTTCAAAACTCACAATGGTGAGTAGATTATATTAGCAAAATCATAGAATTACATACTCCTGCCATGCACGTCACGAGCCATGACATCTTCCACTGATCAAGTATACATCAGCTGACAGGGAAGCCACTCCGATGATACTGGATGGGTCCTCCTCAATACCCTTTCAGGTCCATCATAACGGCACATAGGGTCATGTTCCACTCATCAGAGTTCATGTGTTTCTCGATGGCGATGATAGCCCCCTTGTTTTCTTGTATTATCTCTGTGAACTGAGCAACCTTTATGGTGTTCTCAAAGATCTAACAGTTCCTTGCCTTCCACACATGTTTAAAGTAGCAGAATCTCACAATTTGAGTAGCGACGAGCAAAGCATGGCTCTTAAACACCTTCCCCCCTAAAAAGAGATCATTCTTGAAAAATCCTATTTTTCCAGGATTTTTGGACCCATTTGCAGATCTTTCCTACAAGACCACTTATTGTCGGGCATTCCTTAAAAATGTGGGGAAGATCTTCACAAGCTATTTTGCATTGTGCGCATCTATCCGCACCAATCCCCCTTATGGATATCTTCACCCTGGTTGGCAAGGCTCCCCATAACACCTTTTATAAGAAGACCTTCATTCCATGGGACCATTTTGGGTGCCAAATGTTCCACACTACTGTCTACCACCTTGACTCCAGCCACTGCTTGTTCAGCGGGGAGAACCGGTCCTTTGAAAACATAAGGGAGAGGTACACTTCCTTAGTTTTGTGGTTTAAGGAAGTGTCTGTTCTTGGGCCACTACCATGCCTTTCACTCAAACTTGGACTCACAATTCGGTAGACACCACCTGTTAAGGTGTTCTAGGGCTCTACTGAGCAGTAATCTTTCAATCCCTCTAAGGTTAAATTGGAGGGCAAGTTGGTCCTTTCCTTTCTAGTCATTACTGTCATGATCCCAAAGTTGGCCTATATGTCTGATGCCTTTGTTATTGATCTTCCTTGCTACTTCCCTCCAAAGAGGGGTCAGAAGGATGCTTCCAACCTTAAAGACCCAAGGGGACCAGTGAGTTATAGAGCTGTGAAAATACCTTGACATCTCTCCCCATTCCAAGGACTCAGTTGCCCTGTTGCACTTGTGAGCGAGCACACCTACCGTCCCCCAAGTTTAAGAATGGCCTATCCGAGGAGCAAGTAGCCTATCCTTCACCTCGAGCCCTTTCCACTGACCACCTTGCGAGCACAGCTTGGAATTATCCATCATAGCCTTAGCCATAATAGCCCAAGTCTGGTCTTGCTTTGCGAGTGCCACCACAAACTTGGCACATTGGGCCTCTCCATGGCTGCTAGGGTTACGAATCCCAGGATCGTCTGGCTCCATAGATCTCGCAACAATCTTCCATCTAGCCCATTGACAAGGTGTCGATTCTTTAGTGTGATTCTTCCATAGAAATTTTTCGCTGGTTTCAAAAACTCTTTTGGACTTACTTTTTCTTATGAAAGCATTAAAATATTACTTTGTTTTAATTTGTCAATGAGTCTTTTTATTTATTTGCATAAGGTCATGAGGCAAAGTATGCAATCTTGGTGCATATTTTTAGGCGTTGAATCAAAACAAGATAGTGAGAGCAAGTGTGCATTTGAGTCCTTTCATTTAAGAGTCTCATATAGGTGTATTTCCTTAAGTTGTTTTATTGCTCTTAGATTTGTTTTTTGACCCATTCAAAACGGCTTTAAAGAACAAGGGATTAAGGATCGTAGGAGTTTAATCCAATAATGTGAAGTCTTGAATCAATAAATAAATTTTTAAAATTTTTATTTATAAAAAAGTCTCATAATTTAAGGACTCATAAAAAGGTCAGTTTCATTAAGTTGTTCTATTATCTCTGATTCTTATTAGACCGACCTTTTCTTACGGAAGCACTAAAGTATTCTTTTGCTATAGGTTGTCAATGGATCCCTTTATTTTATTGTTTTTATTCTCATGTGCTTTTGTTTTAAAATGCCAATGTAGACCTTTTATCTTGTTGCTTTAAAATGCCAATGTAGACCTTTTATCTGATGATGGATGTATAAATCACAATACAATATCAAGCAAGCATGAGGGTTGCCTTGGTTTACGATGGATGTCCTATTCTTGTAAAGGTCACGTTGTGGGGTAAAATCTCACAATATTTGAAACCAAGGGTTCGTCCAGGCATCCTCGCTTCCTTACTATTGCCTGCAAGGCCTCAGAGTAGGAGTTTTAGAGGAGGTGCTATGGCAAGGCAAGTTGGGACATTTGGGGAGTGAGACAAGGTGCAACATGTAGCAACAAGGGTGGGGTGTGTTGCCGGGCGATGCTCTGCTTGTCATTATTGCTCCTCATATGTGGGTGACCTTCTTCTTTTTGGAATACCATGAGCTATCGCCCCTCGGGCCGCCTCTCGGGGAGGGCAAAGGGCAACCTGTTTCCTTTACGAGGCATATGCGAAAGCTCCTATATGTGGCAACTGGAGGGCCTAGAGATTCCACTATGTAAAAATTCGTGTGAACAGAACGTATTTAAATAATCCCTTACTTGTATATTTTCAAGTATTATATGTACCTCTTATGTATGCATTTTTGTTTAAAAAACTAATCACTTTTTCAATTAAAAAACCCTTTATGTAAATACATTTTTCTGTAAATGTGCGTAATTATAAATCTCTTATTTTGTTTGCATGTGCTATCTTACATATTTCTTAGTGGATCCCCTAGATTGGAGGGGCTTCTGTGGCAGCAAACAACAACCTACACTAGGCCATGGCTCCCTATGATAGCATGTTCAGATGGATGGCGACATGTGGAATGCATCTCGACAACTTGGTCGGCAGTCTTGGGCACTTGGGTGTCGGTGACAGTGGCACCTTCGTGGTGGCTCCCCGAGGGACCTTCCGATGATGGGGGTTTTGGACCGCACCCCTTTTGTGATACTCTATTTTCTAGATCTATTGTCTGGCCACTTCAGTGCTCATTGTCGGAAGAAGGATTTGCATGTGTCTAGTGTTGATCTTTCTGTGGCTTCCGTCCTTGAGTAATTTTTATCTAGGCAAAAATACCAAAATACCCCTCTAATTTGTGGAAATTCCCCAAATACCCCTCAAATTTCAAAAATTCCTAAAATACCTCCGATATTTTGTCATAAATTCCCAAAATTCCCTTCAGATTTTCCAAAATTCCCAAAATACCCCTGGTTGTGAGAGTAAATTTCTCCAAAAATAATTTTTTTTGTAGGTCTTCACAAGAAGAGTGATTGTCTATCGTACAAGATGCTAAAACTACAATTTGAGCTCGTTATGTAGGCTTTGGAGATGAATTGCTTCATTATTTTTAGACATAATTGCCTTTTTTACGATCGTCACTGGTGACAAATTATGTGTTGAGCACTCAAAAACGGATCTCAATTGTCCAAAACGAATGAAGATTAGATAATCTTGAACAATCCAACCAAAATAGATACAAGGGTATTTTGGGAATTTTTGAAATTTGAGGGGTATTTTGCTAATGTCCTCAAATTAGAGGGGTATTTTGGTAATTTCCCTTTTTTCTATGGTGTTGTGCCTACCTAGGATGAGTGCCTTGTCAGCCAAGGTATCATGAATTGGTCGATTGTTTGTCTAAGCGAGGTGGCTCCCCTGCCGGTCATGACTATCTTGATAAAATTCTTTTTGTAACCTTGCGGCCCTGGCTCAGTGTGTGAGCAGGGTGTCCCATGTTTTTTTTTTTTGGATTATCTAAATATAATAGTCACTACTATGAGTTCTGCACAATATTAAAACGTAAAAAAATGATGTCCATGTGATTGTTGGCAATCATTTAAACCTACTCCTCATAACGCTCATCTCCTCTTAACTTTTTTGATCTTTGAGAGACCTTTGTGACTCCTCACCCTTTTTTTTTTTTTCTCCATACTCACAATTGTGAGTTTAGAGAATTTATATTAACTCAAAAAAAATACAATCTCCCTCAAGCACTACATGTGGCTTCTTCGCGCCCACGGGCGCGGGGGTGTGTGTGTGTGTGTGGGTGGGTGGGGTGGTGGCGGTGGCAAGGGCTCTAACACACACTTGTACACACCAACAAAAAAACAAAACAAAAAAAAAGGTGTTATTAAAACCCTCTTGAGTAAATTTTGAGAACTTTCTAGGGTTCGTGCGAGCTCTGCGCAGCAAGTGAGGGTGAGGTAGGGAGAGACCTCAGCTATAGGGGTGCGGCTAAGCAACCCCATCTCTACTCGCCTTGTGCTCATGTCTTTTTGGAGTTGATGTGGTTCGATTGTAGGATTTTTCTTCTTTGGTGTGTTGTTCTCGACGATGGCTCGAGAGGTGGTCTACGAGTGGCAGCTGTCTTCCACTTGGTGGCATCGATTGTCGTTGGAGGGGGGTTTCGCCCGTAAGTTGTTTCGCTTGATGGTGCAAGGCTCGTCCATAAAAGCGTGTCAGTTGGTGTCTATTGGTTGCTCTGCTATCTTTTGGGCTCGGTTCTTAGTGGGTGATGTTGTTGTTCTCGGCTTCGGCTCCACCCGAGTTGTTCGGAAACCCACCAAAACCTCACCGGGATATGTGTTTTTTTTAACGAGCCCACTGCAAAACTATAAGAATGCTAAACCGACCCACTAAGAAATGAAAAACTCTCAGTGGGCTTATCGAATTGGACAATTTCTATAGGTTAAGGAGAAGTTGCGTGAATATTTAATGTGATCACGTATTTTGAAATGTGATCACTCAACGTTATTAACATGTTCACGTATTTGTGTTCACGTTAATCAAATCCCTGCTAGTGATGGAGCTTACGGCTCCCCCCTTAAGCGGTATGATTTGGTGTTTAGTTTCTATTGGATGGTTGTGCTTTCGTATGGGGTGGCTCCCCTGTCAACCTAAGATCTGTTGGAAATTCTTTCTGGAATGTATGGATTATGGTCTTGGACAGATGTGATGCCTTGGCTCGAATTGAGCAAGGCTCTCTATGTAATTTTTTGGTTTGAATACAACATCACCCACTCTGTGAGTTTTGAAAAATAAAAAACCCCCGCTTGAGTATTCTAAGCAACTCAATGCATGATTCCATTCTTCATCCTTGATTGTTGTCCCTCGCTTTGCTCCTACACCAGGGATGAGCTCAATGCTCAGATGCACAATATCATCACATTGAGCCATAATCAATTTTGCCTCAAATATGTGAAGGTTCCTAGACTTCCAGTAATTCAGGTAGCAGAAGCTAGTGATTTGAGTGCACACCAAAATGGTTTGACTTTGGAATCCACGCCCTCCTAGGATCAAGTCATCAATAAAAAAAACAATATTCCAAGTCTTTCGTACCCATTTGCAAACTTTAGCGGCCAGACCCTATGAGGTAGGGCACTTGCTAAACAAACGACGGGGTCCTCAAAAGCCGATCAGTAACTAGAGCAAGTGTTAGTGCCAATCACTCTAGCGCCATTTAACCTTCCAAATGGCATTAACACTCTTTTGCCGACGCTCTTCAGACCAATTTTTCTTGCAGATTTTGGTGAGTGGGGAAAACCAATTTGCTTTTTGTATACCAGTTCATAATAGGTTATCTCGGTCTTGAGGATCAAGAACTCTCTATAAGTTCGGCCAAGGCCAGGCTTTACAATCTATTTCTGACCCGACGACACGTGAAGGTGAGGATGGCAACACTTCCAACAGTCTATTGGTCAGAAGCCTTTTGTACAAACCCAAATCATGCTACAACACTACGAGCTCCACGTCCTTCCAGTAGAGGTTTCTGTCATCCCAAAGATGAGAAAGTTTAGAAATTCCTTTGTTGCTTACCTGACGTGCCACTTCCCTCCAAAAAGGGTTCAAGGAACCGCTTCCAAGTTTTGAGAGCCAAGGGAACCAATTGAGAGAGGATCTCTTGAAGTATTTACAATTCTCCTCCCATTCCAGGGTTTCTAGGGTTGAAGCTGCTTTGTTACACTTTCATGCTAGTTCCCTTGTGTAGTCGTCGCCAAGCTTAAGGAATGTCCAGAGAGGCACCAAAATCTTAACCTGCAGTGTGGCCTCCTTCCAAGTGCCCCACTTTGAGAAAATCTTTGCTTTGTTTATTATATCCTAGGCCATGGTAGCCCATTCTTACTTTTGGTCCATCAATAAGACAACTAGTTTGGCACACAAGGCTTCTGCTTGCACAATAGTGACACTTATCCGAATGTTGCCTTGATTCGTTAGTTTGACAACCCATTCCCATCTCCCCCATTGGTAAGGGGTTGTGGCTTTAGTGTTGCTTTTCCACAAGAACCGTTTGATAGGCTTCAAAAATATCTTCCAATTGGATTTTCTCAGTTATAGAAGTGGAGATACAAATGAAATGTAAGGGATTATGAAAGCATTAATCACAATACCTCTATTATGGAAGGGGAGGAGCACAAAATCCCATCGACTAATTTTACTATTGATCTTTATCAGGAAACAGTAGAATCTCTGCTTATCTGTAATGCCCACCCGAGTGGAGCGCCTAGGTGCCTGAACAGAGTTCCCTTACCAATAACTTCCTTGACCATTTCACGGGGTCGAACGAGTTGCTTTTTGAGAGAGAAATCAAGCTTGATTTATCAATGTTGCACAATGAACCAAAAGCAGTAGAAAATAGTTGGGCAATCTCGAGGGCTCTTCTTAGAATTTTTGACTTGGCCTTAAGGAAGAGCAAGGAATCATCTGCAAATAGCTTTGTAAGCAATTGTTGACCTCCAAGAAGTGACACACCTTGAATTTCCCCTTTTGTTGCATTGTCCTCGAGCGAGGTTACCAGAGGGTGAGAGCCAATTGCAAAGAGCAACGGGACAAGGGGGTAGCATTGAGAAGCAAGGGGAAGCATTGATGCAGCAAGGGCTCATGCATGAGTGGAGAGCCGAATGAATTTGAGCTGCCAATGTAGCAGGGTTGGAGAGAGGTCATTTTCTCCTTTTATGAGTTTAAGAGAATTCATTTGATTGTAATCTATCTTGCTGCTTAGTCAGTGTGATGTAGTGTCCCCCCTTTGAACAGTGTCCTCATAGCCAGGATAACCCCTATCCTTCTTTAGTGGCTTTTGTACTTCTTTCCTCTTACTTCTAATACATTCAGCTATTCTCAAGAAAGATGTTCGTGAAAATCCCACCTTTAGTGATTTTACAACAATCTATTAGCAATGTTGGAAAATCTGTGAGAGTTTGAAATGATACATGGGGATGTTAAGCTCATAAGGACTAGTTCGATCAATGAACATAAGGACCAGTTTGATCAATGAACACATTTCCCTAGAAACCCATGTTAGGTCATACAAGAGGAGAAACTCTAGCTTGTGGGTGGGATGGTTACATAGAGTGGAGTTTCTAGCCACCTATACCTACTAAATGTAGAGTCCTCTCCTAGTTAAGTCCATAGGAGAATATCCATATATTTACAAACTCCAACCAGTACCTCTTGAACACTAGTAAAGGGTGGGTATCCTTGCTTCCTTGTCGTATCATCTGTAACATCTTCCTATTGCTTTGGGAATAGTGGTGTGCCAAGCTCACTTTAGTCTACTGAACTGAAAGACTTAGAATATTGTTGGCTGTCACTGATTCATATGTTTAGGTCTTATAAGATTTTTCTCCTTTTAAGGGTGTCCCTCCCCTTTCCTGTCTAACCACATGTTCCTTGTTCTAGATTAAGGTTATGGCCACATAAGACATAGATAGCTATGCCAACTATGCCCAGATTGGCCTTTTCAATGGGGTGGCCTTCATTTCATGGAAGAGCCTCCACAATGTGATTGGCGCCCCATACTGCAAGTAGTTGACACCTACACTAAAATCAGCATAGTTACAAAGAGTAGGCATAATTATTCATAAAATGCTCTTTTTTGCATGTGACCAAGAATGAGGCTTAGTTATCAGTTCAAAAATTGATAACTAAGATTCGTGTGACCACCATCTAATTCAAAGCTAGACTTTTCTCCAAAACTGATTTGGGGAAAATATGTGGAAAAGTACCCAACAATGGAGGAAAAGATAAGAATCTAGCACATTTCACTAAAATTACTGCATTTCAATGAAATTACTGGCAAATCTCAGTTTTTTTCTCCATAAAAGGCGGTAAACTTAAATTAATAGAAACGACAAAATTACAAAATCATCTCTGTCACCATGACATCTAGAGGTAATACTAGAGAGTTCCACTAAGACGAAATATTACAAATACCTGTCAGGTATCGGGGAATATCATGTAAAAAACTTGGAGCCAAATAAAATTTGAGGCCTACTCACTCAGGCAGGGAGTGTAGAAGATCATCCAAACTTTGCAGTAGCCTCACCCCATTTTCCCACAACCTCCTTGTAGTCTCCCCTTCAACCTGCCAGCATATCTCTTAGATGGTCAAGCGATCCACTCATCATTACTTTTTAAGTTTTGTTGATGCCAGCTTTCATGTAGCACTCCTAGCAGTCCAACAAGACTCTATACTCAGCATTGTACACAACACCTTATCAAGCTTGAGTTGGTTTGCCTGCAGATTAACAAAACAAAACAATTTTCTCAGACTTGGTGTCTGGTAAGCTTGGTCAAAAATTCTGTTGTTCCTGTCCACCCAGATGATCCATAAAAATTTGGCTCTGATTTTGTTCCATAGACTAGAAAAAGTGCCCATGAAGTCAATAAGCAACAGTTGTTTCCAGTTAGGAGTAAAACCGAGGAACAGAAACCAAAGGATTTAACACTTTGAGACTCTCAGAACAGTTACAAAAAATATGATGAAGATTCTCTATCCCCCTTTTGAATTTGACACACAATCCATCCCCCAACCCCGCAACAACTCTTTTTTTGCCAGTCCAGATGGCTTTGTGCAAAATTAGCCATAATAAAATTGAGTGCTTTGCCTGAATTCCTCGATTCCAAATGTTGATCTATAGTTGACTTTCCATCTCTTGTTGAGGGTGACATGCAGAGGGGTAGGGAGATAGGGGGGAAGATCAGGGGGGTGAGGCAACTTGAATCCTCCTTTCCAGCATACACTTTTAGCTGATGGGGAATCCTCCATAAAAATTTTTGTGCTTTTTCTTCAGGATTTTGAACATTGCCTTAGTGGGTTTGTCAATCTTGCCCGCCCACCAGTCCCTGCAGAAAAATTTGGAGTGAAGAAGAGCGAGATCTTCTTTAGCTCGGAGCTTATGTTTGAGGGATGTGATTTGCGCTTGAACATTAGGGTTAGTACTGGTAGAGGTTTCTAGGAGGATAAGATCCTCATAGATACTATCCTTTCTTTTTCTTCTGATCTCTGTGAACTCTTTTCGAATCCTAACAAGATTTTTTTGAGTTTCTTTCACAACAAGTCCCCAGGCTTTAGCCGGCTTAATGCCTTTGGAGAACTGTTGAACCCAAATAGCTTTGATAATACCCTGTACTTCCTCAAGTTTGAAAAGATTAGGATCAGTGTGGAACCATTGGTTTCTAATTTCAGCAACCTTGTCATCAAGAGTGGCTATTAAGAGGTAATGATCAGAGCAGCAAGAGGTCATCCTAGTTTTTGCCTTGAGTCTATTGAAGAGGTTATCCAAGGGAAGGCTAACGTAGCAACTGTCAATCCTAGCTTTCCTACTGTTTTCCCATTGAGAATAATTTTGCCATGTGAACTCGCCCTAGGTTCCTATGTCCTAGTGATCTAGATGAGACTTAAGATGGTCCCATGCTAACTTCTCCTTGCCTGCCATTGTGAGACCTCTTCCCTTGAACCCGTCATCTGAAGATTCGACCATGTTGAAGTCACCCAACAAAATAATGTTTTCACTGATGTGAGACAAAGAACCCCAAAGTTGGTCCTATCATTTTGAGAGCCAGCTGCATAGATAGAAACGATTAGGCAGGGGGTTGGTTCCTCTATAAAAATAGAGACCCAGTGATCCCCTCTCGGACTTTTATTCAGGTCGCTTTTCCAATCGTGGGGGACCCACAGAGCAGTGCCTCCTGCTCCTTTTTGATGCAGAGAGTGTCTCCAGGTCTTGTCTGCAACTTTCTGGAGTCTTTGGTCCAACACTGCCCCCGTAGTTTTTATTTCTTGAAGGCAAACTACGTCTATAGGGTTGTTGATGAGCCAATTTTTCACTTTATGAGCTTTGGTGGGGTCAGAGAGCCCCTTAACATTCCAGGAGACTATCCTCATTTTATAACTCTCTTATCTTTCCTTTGCTTTCCTTGCCCATTTTTCGGAGAACTCTGAGACATTACAACGTGAGCTCCTTTATTGTCTTTTTGTATGTCCATAGGGGTTTGGGTGGAGTACTTTGCTGGTTCAGGGTCAATGTTTTCTTTGTTGGGGTCACTCGAGGGGTTTACCCTGTCGAGGTCAAGGGACATTTCCATGTCCATGTTGTTAACCTGTTTCTCTAGTCTTTGGGGAGATTCTTCTTCAACACTTAACTCAGTATCTACAGATTTAGCTACTAACGAGTCTTCCCATTCTGGGAGAGTTGCTCATAGGGAAAATCTATTAGCGTTTTTTTTCTTTGCCTTGTGGTCTGCATTTCTTTCCTAGGGACTAGTAAACGTGTTACCTTTATGAGGTCTAAAATTTTTCTTGTTAGTGTCTGGTCCGAGGTTAGTCGGGGCATTCGGGGTCACTTTCCGAACGGGTTTTTTTAATGGACTGTCTCTAGCAAAGTGCCCCTTTGCTGGGCCCACAGTGAAAGAAAGCAGTGGGCATATATTTGTATAACAGAGGTTGCTCGAACATCTCCCCATCATCGAGCATACTGAACATGCTCTGGGGTAGCTCCTTTGAAGTATCCATTTCAATGAGCACTTGTGGGTGCCGGGCTGGAATGAGCTCCCCTCTCGGTCTTCCCCCTAGAACCCTCCCAAGATGATCTCCTATTGCTCTTAAGTGACCGTGATAATGCATAGGTAAATTAGTGAACTCCACCCATACAGGAAAATGAGTTAACGAGTCCTTTTCCGGATTATAGTCTTGTCCCATTTAAACAAACTAAGAGGCGAATTTCGTATTAACCATGAGCCAGAACTTAGAAGAGTAAAAGCCATTTCACCAGACTTAAACACAAAAATGTATTGATTCTTGGGTAACAATTGAATGGTGTCAACTTAGGCACAGAGGACTCCACAGTGATGTCGGATCCATCCTCTCAAGGATTTTGCAGGAGGTCTCGGCCTCACCAACAACCCTATCAAAGCTCCGTTTTCTAGATCAACCTGGGTTTTCCTAATTTGAATTGCAGGAAGGACGACCTGAGGCTTACCTCTACCAGCAGATCCCTGACCGCCAGCAACAAAGTCCAAGCTTTTGTTTTGATTCTTGGGTAACACTTGAATGGTGTCAACTTCGGCACCCAGGACTCCCCAGTCATTTTGGATACATCCTCTCAAGGATTTTGCAGGAGGTCTCGGCCTCACCAACATCAGAGCTCTATTATCTAGATCAACCTGGGTTTTCCTAATTTGAATAGCAGGAAGGACGACCTGAGGCTTACCTCTACCAGCAGATTCCTGGCCACCAGCAGCAAAGTCCAGGCTTTTGTTTTTGTCATCACCCAAGGGAATGAAGGGAGGTTGACCACCGGGAGACTCTTGACCAGCCCCTTGATATTGGCGCACTGGCTCCTTGATAGGGGGTCATTGAGAGAAGATGCCCTCATTGTGCCTCAAGATGCGCGCTTCCTCGAGTGTCTGCGCGATATCCTTCGGGAGGCCATGGAGAAGCTCGCAATATTGTGCTTCAGTTAGCAGAGAGGATGGAGCTCTGCTCAGAGACTGTGGTGAGGGGGATATAGAGTTGTCATAGACGAGCGAGGTAGTAAACCCTTGGTGGTCCGGACGCCCATGCACTGAAGGAGGGGGAGTGAGAGTTATGAGTGGCCATGCAAGTGATTAGACAGCTCGCCTCGCCAACCGCGGGCGAGGCAACAAGTGGCGGTTGTTAGGTTATGCCACCATAGCTTATAGAGTTGTCATAGACGAGCGAGGTAGTAAACCTTTGGTGGTCCGGACACCCATGCATTGAAGGAGGGGGAGTGAGAGTTATGAGTGGCCATGCAAGTGATTAGACAGCTCGCCTCGCCAACCGCAGGCGAGGCAACAAGTGGCGGTTGTTAGGTTATGCCACCATAGCTTAGGCTCCTAAGCTTAGGGTTTAGCTGTTAATCTAAGATTATTTGAAGGGCAAATCTTTGAGAACCATTAAAGTGATTTGTGTCATGTGAATGTTTAGGAACAAGCAAATTAGAACAAGTAAAAAATGACCACGATGGGCAAAGGGCTTTTACATGGGGGAGACCCACATTCCCGTTGGCGCAACTAGGAGACAATATATATCCCTTGGCTTTTACACTGGCAGTTTGCTTTGCTCCAAAGCTCCAAAAAGCAAACCAAAAAGCCTGCAACTTTGCAAGCGAAGGTACTCGCTTTACAACGAGAGGGAGAGATAGAGAGGGGAAGGCTTAGCTCTCGACCGTTGTGCAAGACTGCAAGTGAAGGTACTCACTTTACAACGAGAGAGAGAGAGAGAGAGAGCGCTCTCAACTTCTCAAGCGGTTGTACAAGGGAAAAAGCACGGCTGTCACATCATTTACTAGAAAAGTCAAAAATATATTTATAACAGGTTCTCTGTATTTTTTTTAAAAAAATTAAAGTACTGGTGGTTCTAGATTGAATTCTCGAGAAGTTCTACGTGGAGTTTCCCAATTGGCGAAATATTCAACATGATGACTGAGATGTAGTAACTACAGAGGCAAATAATTGAGTCATGTTCTAGACAACACAAAAGGCACCTGAACTCTCTGGAACCCCCCTTTTCTTTTACCCTGCATCTTCGAAAATACACAAACACATTCTCACACGACAAAATGCTCTGGTTTCTTCCATTTTGAGTTGGGGCACCTCCCTCGTGACTATTTGACACCCCCCTAGTCAGGTGGGATCAACGGTCCACAATCGTCAAACGATATGAACTGTCCATTTATTCTAAAGAATAAAAAGATTCCAACCCTGGTTGAGCCCCGTGACTTGAAACCACCACCCTCACCTCAGAGGGCTTGATTCTCCCATTAAGCTACGGTGCGCCACTTGAAATGGGGATGTGAACATAGAAGTATATAGCAAAAATGATGGGTGGGGATCACATGGTGTTCACTTTGAGATCACTTTGGGATGGTCGGGGTCTGGGTGGGTTCACAAGGTGATCACATGTTATTTGGGATTCACACGGGGATCATTTGGCGGTCACTTGATGTTCACATCAAATTTACTTGGGGTTCACTCTAATTGTGATCACATGGTGATCACTTGCGGATTAAACTACCATCGAATGGTGCAAAACCAATCCCGCCGCCCCCAATTTATAGGGACCATTGATCCCACTTGATAGAGAGGGTGTCAAATAATAACGAGGGGCACCCTCCTCACTCTGACTGAATATACTTTTCGCCCCGAATTTTAAATCGGTCTGAATTTACAAAAACGCATCCGACGGCTCGAATGACCCCCACGGTTGATCCCATTTGAAAACCCTCGTGTCAAATAGTGCGGAGGGACACCCTCCTCACTCTAACTGCCTCATCTCTATTTATATCTATATCTATACTATCTAATGGGAGGAGGGATTCTGACTCTCTCCCCCTGACACATGGCATATTCTCCTTGCTCCGGCCAGCTCTGATGGTGTGCTCTGCAACCCAACGCTCAATGTGCTTAGAGAGAGAGGCGGCGGAGCCGCCGGCCATACTAGTTATTATAAAAGGGAGAGGGATTCCGGCCCCTTCCCCCGGACATGTGTCGGCTCTTCCTCGCTCCGGCTAACCTTTGACAGTGTGGCTTGTAGCCCAAGGCACGCAGCATGCTCAAGAGAGAGAAAGAGACTGCGCAAAGAGAGAGAGAGAGAGAGAGAGAGAGAGAGAGAGAGAGAGAGAGAGAGAGAGAGAGAGAGAGACGGCCGAAGGCCACCGATAGTATTAGTTCTCATAATATGGTTAAACCTTGCCCAATGAAGAACTTGGACTTGTCTAGCCAATGATCACAATGACCTCCTCTTTCTCCCTCTTAAAACCTGTCTTGGATGAGGCCCTAAGAATAATGTTTTTTTTCTTTTGAGAGTACAAGAACTTTGAAACACATGCACACACCCTATGTACAACAGCCTCACAGGTAGGGAGTGAGGCATCCCATCACACACACACACACCCGCATATGGGAACAACCGCTAAGAACTTAGAACATGTCTTCAAGTTTCCAAGGGGGAATTGAACCCAAGACCTTAGGCACATAGTCCATGACTCTATCAACCGAGCTAGCACCTGTTGACACCTAAGAATAATGTTGGATGGGGAATCAAGCATACATTTTGGAAGCGTTGATGGAGCAAAGACATTGTGCGTGCACACACACCCTCACACTTTAACACAACACGATGAATTCCTTTAATTTCCTCACCCCACACTAAACCACCCCCCAAAACTCAATTTGAGCTCCAAACATCTCTACCTACAAGCCCTTGCCTACCCGCAGACACTATGGAGTGAGTCCAGTTGATCGAGGACTATGATATAGTTGAGCGAGGCTTAGTATCATAGTCAATGGCCACCAAAAGACACAAAAAGAACCATCAAAAACACAAAAACTCCAACCACAAAAGGCCTCTCTCAAACCATTGCAAAAGCTTAACAAAACTCCACTCTGTTGGACCCTTAGAAACCCTCATTCACTCCTCCACGCACTCGAAAACAGGATGCAAACAAGTTAGAATTGCATAGTACCATCTGTAGAAACCCTACTTCCTCTTTCACACAGAGAGGTGAGAGTGCTCATTCACTCATCGATGCACTCGAAAACTAGATGCGAACAAGGCGGACCTACATTGTAACACCTGTAGGAACCCGGCTTCCTCTTCAACACAGAGAGGTGAGAGTGCTCATATTTGATCTTGCATACACTCCCTCAGCTTGGACACTCACTACATCGTGAGTGGTGGAAAATTTCAGCCTTTTCACAACATTTTGACCCATTTGTTGACCTTCTTAGGGCCATTTTTGGCTAGTTTTGACCCCCCAACAGACATTTTTTGAGGGAAAACGCCAACGAGCTCCAAATTTCTCCAATTTCTTAGGCTTGATCTTTGATACCCAGAATTCATTTCCACTTACCAAAATTTTAATTTTGACCACTTGCATATCGAGCACCACAAATAGACAATTTTCGCACGTGTCCGACTTATGGGGCGAAATGAGTATACCCACAAGTCTTCCCATTTTCATTCTAGAAAGCTCAGAATCATACCCTAGATCCAAAAGAGGCAAGAGAGGCATTGCCTTAGCATTTCTTTTTGTATACCAGTATCTGACTTGCACATTGTTGTGGCCAAAAAACCATGGCCTCTTCGAGCACCACAAATAGACAATTTTCGCGCGTGTCCGACTTATGGGGCGAAATGAGTATACCCACAAGTCTTCCCATTTTCATTCTAGAAAGCTCAGAATCATACCCTAGATCCAAAAGAGGCAAGAGAGGCATTGCCTTAGCATTTCTTTTTGTATACCAGTATCTGACTTGCACATTGTTGTGGCCAAAAAACCATGGCCTCTTTCTTATAATTCTATCTCAACCCCCCCCCCCCCCCCCCCCCCCCCCCCCCCCCCAACAAAAAAAAAAAAAGAAAAAAAGAAAAAAAAGAAACTCACAATGGTGAGTGTATGTATATATTATGAAACCAAAAAAGTTACATTGTAAGCTATGTTCCTATCGAGCCAGGGAACCACCTAAGACACAAGGAAACTACTACATCGGCTAATGAAGGGTGCCACCTTGAAACCGAACGACACCAATGGGACTTAGGATGGCTTGGGGTTGCCACCAAGGAGAGAGAACTATCACATCGCACCCCTTGACCACCTAGCCAAAATGTATTGCTGCAGCTATCACGTTTTTCTAGCAATTCTTTTTAGCAGACTCACAATGGTAATCGAAGGAGCTGTAACATTTACCAAGTGACTAATTAGGTTTAGCTATTGGTTCTGCAATCGCACATCCTTATTGACCATCTCTGTCTTGTCCTGTACCTCAACACAAGGGCACTCTATCTCATTGATATTTCCTTCAAGGTTGAAAGCCTCTAAGCTAATTGACTTTGGCTTATATGAGGGGTTGTCTATTTGCACAAGTTTATCTTGCACCTCCCCCACCAGGCTCTCAATATCTTTTTTCATCCCACTAGAAGGTCTGATTGGGGTATCTTGTTCCTCTTGTAGCTCCTTTGCATTGCAATCCATCTCTTTATCCACCTCCCCACATGTCCCATCCCGTTCCTTGGTATTACCATCCTTCAGCCATCCGCTATATAGGCTGAACCTCTCGAGTGACCAGACTCCACATTATCTTGATCCTCTGGAAAGGGGCATTTACCACCTCAAGGAAATCCCTTGCATAGTGCCCAATTCTACAACACTTGTAACAAGCATTTAGAAATGACGCAAACGCTAATTCTTGTCAATATGTGCCAATACTGCCCATGCTCAAATCCAAATACTTGGGGATAGGTTTGCTCAAATTCCACAATATGCATACCTTAACATCCAAGTTGGACCTTACGTGCTGCAATTTTGGAATGAATAGCACCCTACCTAGCATAACAACGAAGGAGTCAACATGATCTTGACTCCATAAAGGAAAGCCTTTGAGCATGACCCACACTGGATAGAAGTCCATAAATTCTTTGTTCGGGTAGAGCTCAGGCATCCTAGGCATAGCATAAGAAAAATAACAATCTCTTTGTATGCCTCCTCTCATTATCAGGTCCTGAACAATTTGCATAGAAGCACATCATGTCGCATAGAAGCCTTTTCCAATTGCAGTTAACCGACATACCGAATTTCTATTGTTAGTCGCCACCCACTCCCATTAGCCATGTGTTGACATTCCCTGGCACATAAAATATAGCACTATTGAGTGAGCACAACACAATTGTATGCTAAGAATTGCAGCTTCTGGATTAAACTCAACCTGCATCACATAGCCATGGTCCACCTTGTTCTGACTTTGCCTAATCGCCTTGAGTAGGATTTCTTCTGATAATGAACAAGTGCCAAACACAAAGGGCTTCAAATCTTCTCTAGATTTGAGGTATTTGAATCACTCTCCCTTTTTCTCCCCTCTACAGTGAAGACAAATTTTGCCCCCCATCCATCGGAACTTGGTGTCCCCCATGCCACCCAAATCCCTTGACCTCGTTACATCGGGTTCCATATCAGCAAGGAACACCCCCCAAGGGGAAAATAATTGCACTCATGAACGAGCACTTCGAAGATAAACCCAATGATAATTAGAGCGCACAAAAGCGCACTGAATTTGTCTAAGATAAGGTCCTCAAACAAATATGCAACTTATCAAGATAATCAGCGTGTCGAAGATTCCAACATCAAAAGCACAAAAGAAATGCTTAAGGGAAAAATGATAAGCGCCCTTATGATGGCTTGTGGAGGAAACAGAGTATGGCCAGTGCACAAAAGCCCAACAAGAAGATCACCTCCCCTCACGCCACCCCCACCCCCACTCCAGTCCCTTCAACGAGCATGTCGAAGAGTCCAACCCAGCTACTCTTACACGCCTCACTTCTCCACTTAGCCCCGACAATGCGAGAGATAACCCTTGACTCTAAAAACCTAAAACTCCACCACAACAACAGACAAAGCACGCCTCATAGTAGCAAGCCTAACATGTCAATGCCATTGCAAACTTTAGGTCATGACCATCGTTACTGACTCTCCTTGAAGCTCACTCCTCTAAACAATCACATAGAGTCCATTGCATTTCCAAAAGTGATGCATGACACAACCACTTAGTAAATTCTCACATGTATATATGTAAGAGGTTGCAAATCATTTTTTGTTATCAAGCTTGGGATCTTCTCACACACATTACTTATGAGTTGCTAGCCCTCGTTCAATGGACTTATGAGTGCAATAGGTTGGAGCGCAAGGGGCCTGCCAAAATGCCAAAAATAACATATTAAAATGAATAAAACAATAATCTGCATACATGGCAAGTTTCACATACGCATGATCAAGCATTTTACATGATCTAAGAGAGATAGAGAGTGAGACAGAGCTTAAGAGCAGGAGCAGAGTGCTACACTAGCGCGACAAGAGAGGAGAGAGGAAAGGAGAGAAGATGAACATAGAAACTTGGTGCAATCTCCCCCGTGCAAGAGTGAGCATTTTCCTCTTGCACGTATTAATTTATAGATTTCTTAAATGCTCAAAATGGATACAGACTATCCGTTCGAACATAGAGTGACCATAGCTCATAACAAGATCTTTAATAATACGATGTCAATAAACTTGATATCCTTTTGCATTTTCCATCAACCACTTATGGTTTTGCTACCTGCTCTCAATTGCAATAAATCACTATTTATCAGTTTCCATTACATATCTTTCCGTTAGAAAGAACTCAATTGCCAAGGTACTTGCAAACCATACATGTAAAAAATAATGGTAAAAATTATATGTCAAAAATAAAACTCTTAAAATTTAAACAAATGAATTTTCTTATGCCTGTTATCATCTACATACTGCATAGTCTAGTGTCCCATACCACAATAATAAGCAATATATGTCATATCCTGATGTATCAGGATATCATTGGTCACACCCATTGGTCAATTCTCAGAAATTGCAAGTTCAATTCCATACACATTGTCAATAACTTATCATCATAAACCAAATTCCAAATTCAAGTTCAATTTTAAAATACAAAATCACTTTCACTTGGGTTACAAGGGAATAATTAAAGTGATCATTTATGGAACGTGTGTAGTAACCTGGGGGATTTTTGTATAAGAAAGTATTGTAAGAGATGGTGTATAATATGGATATCTCAAGAAAAAGAAGGGAATAAAATTTATATATAGCATTTGGGTCCACAAAGAGGGGTAATCCATCAAAGAAAACTCAAAGGGTGTCGTTAGATGTATATCGATAAAATACATTGCTCAAAATAAAACACCTGGAGTTTACTTGAAGAAATAAGCGTTAAGTAATTGATAGGGAATCCATATAGTTAGAATATGTATTTCTATTGGACTCTAAGAATGGGATGAACGAGAGATTTATCATGATGTACTAGTTAAGTACTATAAATTATAGTCTATTCTAAATATTTGATTAGGTAACAAGCAAGGAATTTATTTTATATCCCATCCAATGTCCTAGAATATTATCACCTCAAATTTTTTTGGGATTATCCTTTGCAAAATAAAAGGAAACCAACAAGAGGAGAGGACTTATCCTATTGCTTCTCTTTGATGATGTTTGTTGTTGTGGTGTCCATGTACTAAGAGGGAAAGGTGAATAACCAATCAACTGCAATAAGTAAGGCACATAATCCACCATGTGGATTACATCTACAAGTGCCACAAAAGAGGAAAAGAAAAAAAGAGGCCTTTGGAGGCTCATGATTAGTACAAAACTAAGGATGATGACCACATTAAATATAATTAACAACTATAAAAATCAACAAGTCATTTAAACTAAAAATATACACAAATTTGTAAGTACTATAAACTTTAAGCCCTACAATTGCATTTCATAACATTTTATGATATCAATTTATGAAGGAGTCATACAAAAACCATGTAGTGTGGTAGCACTAATCAAGAATTGCACGAAAAGGTTACACTGCATGAAGGTTATTGTGGGAGTACTTGAAGATATGATAAATTAGAAGTCTGTACTTATCCAAGTTAAAAGCATTAATCGATTGTAAATATAATGATGACAAGGTACTTGCTAAAAGGAGAGGAAGAGTCTATCGTGCTGCATACTTGTTAAAAAACAATCACAAACATTGCATAAGCTATGTGAGGTAGTTTTCAAACGGTTATATTCCATTCTTGGTACATATACATCAATACTATCTAATTTTGAAGTTTCTTGAATATCGTGCTGCATACTTGTTAAAAAACAATCACAAACATTTCATAAGCTATGTGAGGTAGTTTTCAAATTATATTCCATTCCTGGTACATATACATCGATACTATCTAATTTTGAAGTTTCTAAAAAGTCTCTATGTCTGTAATTAGTGCGGTATATTCTAGAGGTTAAATGTTAACACCTTCTTGTTAATTGCTATAGGTTAGAATTGTTACACAATCAGTTGGAAAATTCTAAGGAAAAAGATGAAGATAGAGTGATATGATTAAGATTTTATGAACCATCATGAATGATTGCTTCGCTCTTTTGCAATGATGAACATGGTCATTGAAAGTAAATGGAAAGACTTCTACAATCATCAATATCAAGGTCACATTGCAAGGAAATACTAATGGCTGAATTAGTTAACCTCTAGAATGTCCAACATAAACCTAATCTATTGTCAAAGCTATACATAAATTGCGCTTGAGCTTATTACATTTTAGTACGTTGCCATTTGGTTGAGGGAAATCCCCAAGAATGATTAGGTATATAGAGACCTTGTAGCCTAGGGATATACAAGGTCACAAGATGATAAGGGTTGCAATCATAATGTTGTTTGAGAGTCCTTCAATTAGCATCATTCTTGCTAGAATGTCTTGTAGATTCTTTAACAATCTCTATGTCTTTTATAAGTTGTCTCTTGTGGATCATGAGACGAGAAGTGAGGAAGCACTTGCTACTTCGGATTCCAAAAGGAGGACGAGGAACCATCGTTAAAATTGTGAAAAATGTGGTCATTTGGCCAAGGATTCCAGATCCAAAGGCAAAGGCATATATTCTACAAAGGACAAAGGTAAAAGCAAGCATCAGGAGGAAAGCAGTGATAGTGACTCAAGAAAGGAAAACAAAGAGGATGGTGGTGGCGTGGTGACTACACTGGCACGGACTCTTGCCTTCTAGTCACATGGAGATCATTGTCACCAATATCTTCAGGTAGAGAGAGACTTGTGAGTGGTAGAGAGGGGCAAACAATTCTCCACATAGTTAATTTGGACCCTTGTTATTGGTGCTTGGATCCGTAGGTCTAATTTCAAGGCACATCCATCTGGCAAGGAACCAATAAGACATATCTAAAACACTATGGATGAGTGCACCAATCCATTGTCATTGGTCAGATTATGGGCAGGGTGTGTTCCATAGTTCATTATCTTGGACTATTATTTTTTGGACGTGATGTGTTCACTGTTCACGAATGGGGATTCTTGGACGTAGTGTGGTCCACTAGGAGCTACAAAGAGGGTGTTAGAGTTTTGGCATCTCAAGTGAACTATCCAATGTGGTCCCATTATTTCTTTTGGCTTTTAGGTATTTATTTTACTTATTTTTCAAAGTCTAGATAGGGAAATGTATTGAGGTTTCTATATAAGCAACCCCTACCTCCATTGTATACACATTCAGTTATGCATTGTCAAGGTTCATTGGTTCACAAGACTCTCTCTCTCTCTCTCTCTCTCTCTCTCTCTCTCTCTCTCTCTCTCTCCCCCCCCCCCCCCTTTCCCCGGTCTCTACGCTTCTGCAGCATCGCCTTTGATCGGGGGGGGGGGGGGGGGTGTTGGGGTATAAGCGCCTGTGCCTTGCCCGGCCGCCAAGAGTCTGGGCGCCCACTGACTTGTATACCTTATACATAGCATAAGTGTATAGGGGGCTGCTCACTCTTTGAGTCTCCCCACCCACATAGTGTGTGTCTCCTTCTCTCTCTCTCTCACTCTCCGTCTGTGGTGCTCTCCGATCCCCTTCAATTGGTATCAAAGCTATGGTGACCGCGGAGAGCACGACGGCTTTGAGAGCTTCGAGGCGATAGCTCGCTCTCTCTCGACGGTAGAGAGATTAAGAAAGCAGAAGACTTGCTGTGAGAATGAAATGGGAGCTTGTGAGCTCAATTGAGCGTGATGTATGCTCTTGTGGAAGCTCAGAAAGGAGTGTGGAAGACTGTGTGTAAGTGAAGGTGCTGCCCTAAAACTGTGTGCGCAGTAGCACTATTTTCAGATTCGTTTTTCTCCTTGTAGAATGCAGATCTGAGAATTCTGTTCTATGTGCCCATCCGTTTCGACGTGGTCTACAACTTTGCAGAAGAAACTTTTTGCAAATTCCTCACCGTTTTGCTGATATTCAGCTCAGACTGACTGTATACAGAAATTCCAGATTTTCTGTTGTCTTATTGTGTGCGAGTTTGATGCACTTTTGGAAGCACGGGAGATGCTTGAAGTTGAGTGCATAAATTCTGAGCTGAAGATGCAATTGCAGCTTGTGTTAAGCTTGTGGTTTGAGGGTTTTTTGGTAGAGTTGGGCAACGAAGTACAGAGACGTTTACACACCATCGAGGCGGTCTCTTGAGAGATGCAGTTTTTTGGAGCACACAGGTGGAGCTTCTTTCACTGGTTTTCACAGGATACTTTGGCAGTGATTTTGTGCTTGGATTCATGGTCTTTGCGGATGGTTTGCATATGGTTATGGCGCATGGTTGATGCCCATTATACATGCATTTTGACGAGCACTTTCAAGTGCCGGTGAGCTCTCTTGAGAGCATTGTTTTTGCATTGAATAAGTTTCCGGATTGCAAATCTTTTGGCGCTTGCTTATGCGCGGTCACTCCGTTGATGTACGTTGAGTGCGGATTGCCATTGTATGTGAAAATGTGGAGCCATTTTGGCATTTCTACTCATTGGCATTGAGTAGTGTTATGGTTTATGGTAGAGATTGTACTTGAGTTTTTTGCTCAGTTTTCAAGGGAAATTCTGTCGGATTTTTCCCAGATTCTCGCCATAGTTTGTGATCGAGTGTTTACTCTCACTTTGACAGGTTTTGTCAGTTTGGACACAGTTTTGTGTTTTTGTATCCACTCTCGCAAGAGTGAGGAGTTGTAATCTTTCTTTGCTTGAGACAGTGGTTTGCTTTCGGGTGGGAGAGTCTTGTGATCTCGAGCATTGTTTGCCATAGTTTTGCAGAGCTTATGCATGTATGTTGAGTGTAGTTTGATGCGCATTGATTGCTCATTGTATTGAGCTTGCAGGACAATGGTTATTTTGTGTTGATAGCCATTGTGCGTCGAAACTCTGGCAAAATTTTCCCAGGAGTTTTATGCGTATCTAGGTAGAGATTGCGGGTTGCACTCAGCATTTGTGTGCGGTGTTCTCTGCAGGTGGGAGATTTGTGTGTATGTATGCATCGATACCGCACAATGTGGGCTTGGTGATTAGCTCACAGATTGCAGTGTGATACTAGAGCATGCGAGGCTTGTATTGACATTGCGGGAGCTCTATTTTGGAGTGTGTCTCACAGGTTTTACATTGTGTTTCTGGCCATATTTGTAGACAGTTTCCAGGTGTTGTTGGTGGGGTGGTTTTGCTATCTAGCTTGCTACTTGTGCTCATGGCAGAGACAGGTGATCGATCAGATTGTGACCTCTCACAGATGCACGTGTTTGATGGGTCAGACTTTGCGGCATGGAGAGATTTTATGCTTGATGCACTGACATAGCGAGGGTTGCATCGACCATTGAGTGGTGATGCAGGTAGACCTTCAAACATGTCTGACGATCAATGGCAGGAGCTAGAGGAGATGGCACTATCTACGCTCTCTTTGCACCTTGTGGAATCTGTATATGCTCTTGCTATGTATGAGACTACTTCGAGAGCACTTTGGTGCAGATTACATGAAATGTATGATAGACATGAGTCATCACGGACTCATGTGAGACATGTACATTCACGAGTACGCTGACAGGTGATATGTTGGTATTGTGGTCATTCTGGACACGTTAGACGACACTGTTTTCGTCGTATGCGACATCGTAGGAGACATGGCAGTCTCAGAGATGTATGTAGTGATGCCATGGACTCAGTTGCTTTGACAGTTGAGGCAGATGTAGTGTCGGAGTATACTAGTGACGGGGATGTCACTTTTACCTTGAGCTATGCATGAGATGCTATACATGTGGATAGTGCACTCCCTTCGCAGTGGTTGCTAGACGCAGATGCTATGTTTCATGTCACGCCGCATCGTGAATGGTTTTGTAGCTATTCTAGCGGGATGCTTGGCAGTGTACGTTTGATCGATGGATCGGTGCATGCGATATCAGGTGCAGGAGATGTGAGACTGTCATTACCGAGTGGTGCATCTTACTTGTTACGACATGTGCGCTATGTACCAGATTTGACAGTGAGTTTGATCTCGATTGGTCAGCTTAGAGATTGTGGATGTCAGATTTTGCTACGAGAGCGAGATTTTGTGATGCATTTGGGTTCGCTAGTGATTGCGAGGGGTGCCAAGAGTGGTACAGGTTACCCATTGCATGTGGATCACGGGAGAGACGGTGTTGTCTCTGTGATCATGCAGCCAGGTAGAGAGCGAGAGAGTAGGCGAGTCTCTTTTGCTTGTGGGTTGCAGGATGCTTTGCATGGAGTGCAGAGTAGTGAGCTCGTTGTGCACACAGTTGGGGCACGACTTGAGCAGTCACACAGAGTGTTGACAGAGTCAGACATGCATGCTTTGCTAGTGACTGAGCAAAGCAGAGAGTCAATTGTGCGAGATACTTCTATGCAGGATAGACAGGTAGAGCGGTCTTACTCTAGTGAGTCACGACAGGAGGACATTGTGCAAGAGTCTATGCATATGGAGTTAGAGCATGAGAGCTCTAGTGAGTCACAACAGATTGAGTGGTCATGTTTGCAGTGGATGATTGCAGAGGAGGCTGAGATGTCAGCAATTATCCAGTCATTCCTTTCTATGCTCGACAGTGAGCATGGGGATATAGTTGTGCAGGATATGTCTTCTAGCAGACACCTAGAGCAGCTGGTTTGCTCTAAGGTTGCACGACAGGTTGATGCGTCTTTTGCGGAAAATCAAGAGATGAATGTGGCTGACGCGCCTTGTCAGTCAGAGATGCCTATTGCCAGGGATATATATGTTGATGCATGCTCCGTAGAGCTAGCAGGGCCCTCTAGCATTGCATCGGCATTTGGTGGTCTCATTTATGAGATGCTGATCTTGAGACCGGATATCGCAGCTGCAATGGGAGCATTTGCAGTTGGGGTTGTCAGTCGTTTGTTGACTGATGATGGCATAGTGCATGAGGGAGATATGCAGGTATTGCGTACATACTTGCAGTACGTGTGCGGTGCGTCTGGTGGACAGTCGGATGCACACGATCACAGCCAGCCAGTGGGCATCGGTTGAGAGCGGTTTTCTCTCGCCTTTTGTAGTCTTTAGACTAGGCTCCCTTGCTTAAAGGCACAATTGCCTTTAAGTGGGAGGTTGTTGGGGTATAGGCGCCTGTGCCTTGCCCGGCCGCCCAGAGTCTGGGCGCCCACTGACTTGTATACCTTATACATAGCATAAGTGTATAGGGGGCTGCTCACTCTTTGAGTCTCTCCACCCACATCGTGTGTGTCTCCTTCTCTCTCTCTCTCTCTCTCTCTCTCTCTCTCTCTCTCACTCTCCGTCTGTGGTGCTCTCCGATCCCCTTCAGGGGGGGGGAGTTGGGGCACTTGGAACCTCCAAGTTTCCCTCCTTTTTGACCTGGTTTTGAAAAAACCCCAAAATGTTGAATTTTTTTAAAATCAAATCTTATCTTCTTAACCCCCTTCTAAACCTATTTTATGGTCAAAAAGGAAAATTTTGACCTCCAAAAGTCAAAAAGTGCACCAAAAAACCCTAAAATTCATTTTTTTTCAAAAACTTTTGAAACATCATTTTGTACTCTCCAAAGCCCTCCCAAAACTATTTTATACCTGAAAAGTGATTTTGTCTCTCTAGAACCCCTTTTCCAAGCTGGAACCATCACACTCACCCTCTACTCCAACACTATCTCTCTATTGCCATCTCCATTGCAGCAACAAGGAAGCTCCTCTCTCCTCCCCTCCCACCTCCCATTGCCACACCAAGCAAGGGTCATCCACCTTCTCCTATCTCCATTGTGGCACCAACAACGCTCCTCCCCCTCTCTGTCACTACCACCTCTCATTGGCACACCAAGCAAACTCATTCCCTTTCTCCCACCTGCATTGTAGCAACAAGCAAGGTCCTCCTCCTCCTCCTAATTTCCTTTAGTCACCCATAACAAGATCTACTCCACAAAGGCGGCCAAAGGATGAGGTAACAACACTTGCATGCCACAACACGAGGTATAGATGGTGAGTGGATGCCACAATAGTTCACCAAATATGCTTGGGTATACATGCAACCATCTGCTATTGACCCTCACCATGTTCGAAACCGTGCAAACTTGGATCATCATTAAAAAAGAAAGCTCCTTGGTTTTAAAAATTGCAAGGACAAGGGGACCATAGCCATTGTGCAACATATTTTCTTAATGTCAAGCATGCAATTGCAACAACCAGCTCAATTCCCAACACATTGTAAGTACATGTTTGAGAATACAAAGACGGTTTCAAGTCATAGTGGAATGTTTTTTTGGCTTCATAATTATGTTTCAACTTGATTTTGCAGTCATATTTCCATCTACATTGGTGGAGGAGCAGCCACTTCATAGCCTCTCCAACACATTCAATGCTATACATACGGATATTGGAGCAACAATTTTCACACACCTTTGTCCAACCAAATTGGTTCACAGAAGAATTTCCTTCTATTCTCACTCCTATATTGTACCTACTTCTACACAAGGTTATGGGAAGCTTGAATGGGGCTTGAACCCATCAAGGTATATTGTACCTACTTCTATGCAAGGTTATGGGAAGCTTGAACCCATCAAGGTATCTTCCTTACTAAGTATGGAGCGGCCACAACCAACAAATATATGGTCTATAGGATCTTTTTGGGTGCCTTGCAATCTCCTGTGCTACATCCACAAAGGCAATCACCCGCTCTCTAACCGGTTGAGATGGTTCCAAGAAATTGCTACCGATGCAAGGCATTTCTTAAACGAGAAGGCCCTATGGGTTCTAGCACTGAAGAAGCACAAATTGGGGCTGGAGTACCTATCTCACTTGGCTACTTTCATCTTCCTTGTCAGCAGGGAACCCAATTTGGAGGAGGTGCGACTACCACACCTTCAGGTTGGATCCATTGTCAAAGATGCCAAGGAGAAACAGGGTGTCCCCATGAACCCTTTGGTCAAAGGCCAGTCACTTTAGCTTGAGTACCCTAGGGGGCTTGAGGAAGTGGTTGAAAAACCCATCGTTGTGGCTACCACTAGTGTCACTCTAGAGGATGCTCCATTGACGGATGAGGCGATTCTTGAAGTAGAGCTTATCCGCTTATCGTCAGTGGTGGTGGATGGGGAGGAGTTTCTTTTTTGGAATGACTTGGAGAAATAATTCTTCCTATGCATGGATAAGTACTTGAGTGTGCTATGCACCAGCGCACAATTCCCCCTAGACTCCATGCTAGATGCCCTTGAAAGCAAGCTCCTACCACTTGGTGACTTTGTCACTAACACTATCACACTTGTGTGTGTAGAGGTTCAAGCAGCAGAATAGTTCCACGTGACAAAGGAAGATTCCCAAGCCATGCAAAAGATTGTGGCTGCAACGACGCCTATTCTAGTGTAGAAGCCCCCCTCTCATGAGCCAAAGTTTGTGGATGCGGTGAAGTTGTGCATCAACTTGGATGCCAAGGGCAATAGAGAGGAGGATGACAAGGAGTAGGAGGTGAATTAAATATTACTTTCAAACTTTTTTTCTCTCACCTTAATTGTCTCTTTCTTGCCCTTGATTGGTTTATAGTAGGATGTCTTGGAGCTTGATGAGTTTTTAGAACGGGTAGGCAGCAACGGATGGCCTTCAGACCACATTCCTCCCCTTAATTGTCATTTTCTTACCCTTGATTGGTTTATGGTAGGATGTCTTGGAGCTTGATGAGTTTACAACATGGATGGGAGGCAAGCGGATGGCCTTTGGACCATAGTCCTCCCTTGCTTATTACATAGGAAAAACTCCCCCTGGTGATGTTGCCAGTGTATACAATGAGTTCACTCCCCAAGGTCATTTCATGACGTGGTCTTTTGAGAAAAGTTTTGTGCTCGAGCACCATTGCTCAAACTACTGATCTTCACTTCCTAGTGCAAAGATCCCTAGCATGCAATGCATTTGGGACTGGCTTCCATGGCAATGTGCTTGCCCAGAGAGAGATACATGTTGGATTAGCTGACCCTGAGGCAATAGCGCACTCCCTCTTGGTCAGGGAGTTGCATTATGCGCAAGAGAGACGCCAAGAAATGGCCAAGAAAATTATGAGCTCCTCAAATAAATGATGTAACATCTTTCAAAGTACTAATGAAATATATGCATTTGCTTCTCTATCTTGTACATTCTTTTCATTTACGTTTCAAAGTTTTTAAAAAAGCATGAACTGGGTGTTGTCAATTGCTAAGGGGTGTCTTTTTTGCTTTGCCAAATAACTCATTGTAACTGGTGCCGCAGTCAGGGGGTAGGGAAAGAATGGATGCATGGACACCTAAAGTTTCAGCCGGGTTTGAGGTTTTCGAGTTGTTAGGAATTGGATCGTGCTAGCTATGGTGGATGAAAGAGAAAAATAGCATCAATGCGTGAGTGTGTGTGTAAGCAAGTTTATCACTCAAGTGAATTAGGTTCCAAGATAGAATTAGCTTGGACTCATAAACACAATCTTGAGTATTGACTTAGCTTAGCACAAGCTTACCATAGACAAGCATGTAGTGCAAAATGAAGTTGTTGTTTATTCATTCATGAAATGAGCTTTAAGTAGCTCTACAGCCTTGCTCCACAGCATGTGGAATAAATCCACTCTCTTCTCCTTGACTCACACCTGAGGACAAAGCTCACACTTTACAATCCTCCCCTTGAGGTTTGGACTATGACAATATACTGAAGATGCATGATCCACATAGGCTAACAAAATCCACATAGGATGGTGATATCCACACAGGATGGTGATATCCACACAGGAAAATAAATTCCACAAAGGATGGTAAAATCCACACAAGAAAAATCCACAAAGAATGGTGATGTCCACACAGGATGATAAGATCCACACAGGAAAAAGTCATCCCCTACAAGTAGAGAGTCTGCATCTTCAAAATGGGTCTTCATAAAAGACAACGTTGCTCTTGTCTTCATCCGTTTGGTCTTCTACTCTGTGAGCTAATCCTCTGTCAGGTCTCTTGCCTTCGTGGCTTCTGCTGTTGCTTTTAGTGCTGCTGCTTTCTGTGTTAAGTATGGAGTCTGATTTACCCCTTGTAATTTTCTGTGGTAAAAGCGCACATTTGTAAGGCCCCCATTATGAGGAGAAGCCATCGTGCGTGAAGGAAAATCACTCGTCGGAAACCAAAATTTTCACGGCCAAAATTCAGGGGCAACTTTTAGGGACCCCGAGACTTTTTTTCCCTCGCCGGAATATTAAGGCCGGACGGCGGGTGGTCGAAAATCGACCGGTCGGTTGGCCGGTAGCCGGTAGTCAATGGCCGGTGGCCAGTGGTCGGAAGTCAATGGCCGGTGGCCAATGGCCGGATTTGTCTACACAAGGGCGGCCGCACATGGGCGGATTGAAGGGTCCGATTTGGACTTATTCACACAAGGACAGCTACACATGGCTGCCTCTCATGAGAGAGGGCATCCCTTTTGGCCTATAAAAGGAGGCCATTTCTACACACATTTTATAGTGTGAAGTTGATGCAACAAGGTGGGTGGGAGGTGGTGAGAGTGAAGCAAGGTGGGAGCTCTATTAAGGGTATAATCCCTTTGTAACCTACTTCTTGTTTTGAAGTACTACAACCATTGAGTGGCTGCTTTCCCGTGGACGTAGCCCACATTGGGTGAACCACGTATATCGTGTGTACTCTCTCTCTCTCTACTCTATAATCTCTTGTGTGTGAAATCTATCTCTCTCCATTAAGTAATCTACTCAAATATCTATTTAGCTACGTCTTATTTCCTAACAACTGGTATCAGAGAAAGGTTTGCTCGTAGCTAAATTATCTCAAGGAAAGGATTCTTTGAATTGAGTGGGAGTTATGGCGGAGGAAGGGAAGCTCAAGATTGAGAAGTTCAACGGAAAAAACTACCAACATTGGAAGATGCAGATTGAAGACTTTCTCTACCAGAAGGACCTCTATTTGCCACTATGTGGTCTTGCGAAGAAGCCCGTAACAATGGCAGATGAAGCATGGATTGTCCTTGATCGAAAGGCACTGGGAACAATCCGGTTAAGCTTGGCGTCAACGGTGGCCTTCAATGTTTCGGAGATGAAGACCACGGAGGAATTGATGAAGTCACTTGACGACTTCTACGAGAAACCATCGGCATCCAATAAGGTATTTCGTATGAAGCGCTTGTTCAACCTAAAGATGGCAGAGAATGGTTCAGTTGCAGAACACCTAAATGACTTTAACACAAAAATAAGACAACTTCGATCGGTGAAAATCAATTTTGAGACGAAGAGCGAGCTCTCCTTATACTATCATCTCTACCAGATAGTTGGGACAGTCTTGTGATGGCTGTAAGTAATTCTATCTCTGGTACAAATACTCTTAAGTTTGATGATGTTGTGGGTGTTCTCCTAAGCGAGGAAATGCGAAGGAGAAGCACAGGAGAATCATCAAGTGCTACACTATCAGTGGAAACAAGAGGAAGGACTAAGGAGAGGTTCAAAAACCAAAAGGGTCGTGATCGCTCAAGACAGAGCAAGTCACACACAAAGTCAGTTCTTGAATGCTGGAACTGCAGCAAGAAGGGCCACGTCAAGAAGGATTGCTGGTCCAAGAAGAAGAAGGAGAGTGAGTCTCAAGACAACAAGCCAACATCGGAGGCCAATGTGGCAGGTAAAGTAGAGCAAGATTCTCTAATGCTCTCATTAGACAATGTGTCTAATTCCTGGATAGTAGATTCCGGAGCTTCATTCCATGCGACACCACACAAGCAACATTTCCAAGACTACACCAAAGGTAATTTTGGGTATCTATACTTGGGAGATGATGAAGCTTGTGAGATTGTCGGCAAAGGTACAGTTTCTGTCAAAACTGCTAACGGAAATGAATGGAAGCTTAAAGATGTTAGGCATGTTCCTTCTCTTCGGAAAAATTTGATCTCTACAGGACAATTGAACGATGAAGGTCACAACATTGCATTCCGAAACAAACGGTGGAAGATCTCAAAGGGATCTTTGGTGGTTGCCAAGGGAGAAAAGGTCGGTACACTTTACTTGTGTACTATCAGCATGCAACCTTCAGCTTGTGCAGCAACTACAGAAGTTGACAGTGCAGTGTGGCACTATCGGCTTGGGCATATGAGTGCCAAAGGAATGCAATTCCTTCAAACAAAGAAGCTTCTACCAGGTTTGAAAGAAGTAGACTTAGAGTTCTGTGAAGATTGTGTTTATGGTAAACAAAAGAGGGTAAAATTTTAAAAATCAGGAAATGAAAGAAAAAATAAAAAACTTGAGTAGGTTCATTCTGATATTTGGGGTCCTGCCAGTACTCCATCACTTGGTGGCTCATTGTACTATGTAACATTCATAGACGATGTGACTAGAAAAACATGGGTTTATGTCATGAAGAATAAGCCCAATTTATTTTCCATATTTCAAAGGTGGAAAGCCTTTGTGGAGAATGAAACAGGTACCAAGGTTAAATGCCTCAGATTCGACAATGGAGGCGAATATTGCAGCCAAGATTTTGAAAGATTTTGTGCTAGCAATGGCATTAAGAGGCAAAGGACAACCCCAAGGACGCCTTAACAAAATGGGATTTCAGAAAGGATGAATTGGACAATCATGGAGTGAGCACGAAGCATGCGGCTACATGCAGGCCTACCACTTGAGATTTGGGCGGAAGCTGTAAGTACGTCTGTGTACTTAATCAATCGATCACCCTCAACGACATTGGATGGGGGAGTTCCAGAAGAGGCATGGACAGGTAAACCAATGAATTATGCATTTCTCAAAGTGTTTGGGTGTGAGGCTTTCATGCACATAGATAGAAGCCTAAGATCAAAGCTAGATGCAAAGTCCAAAAAGTGTTTCTTCATTGGCTATGGAGAAGGTGACTTTGGGTATCGCCTATGGAATCCTGAAGATGGTAAAATCTTAAGGAGTAGGGATGTAATTTTTAACGAACAAAATATGTACAAAGATTACTTGGAAAGAAAACAAACAAAAGAAATAGGTGATGAGTACATGGAGCTTGAGGATAGTGAAGACTCAAGGACTCAAACGGGAACAATGTGCAACAACGTCAACCAATTGATGAGCCTCAACCTATTCCCCGAAGATCTACAAGAGCAAGTAGACCTCCAGAAAGGTTTGTTCCTTCCTTCAACCATCTCTTGATCTCAGATTCTAGAGAGCTGGAATCATACGAAGAAGTTATGCAACATGAATCCAAAGAAGAATGGACGAAGAGCATGCAAGTGGAGATGGACTCACTACATCGCAACCAAACATGGGAGTTGGTTGAGTTGCCTAAAGGTAAGCGGGCACTTCAAAACAAATGGGTGTACAAAGTGAAGGAAGAAGAATGTGGGAAGAAAAGGTACAAGTCTAGGCTTGTGGTAAAAGGGTTTTCTCAAAAGAAAGGTATTGACTTCAATGAAATATTTTCTCTTGTTGTAAAAATGAACTCAATTAGGCTTGTCTTAAGCCTTGTGGCTGCTCATGATTTAAATCTCGAGCAGATGGATGTAAATACGGCATTCCCTCACGGTGACTTAGAGGAGGAAATCTGCATGCTTCAACCAAAGGGGTATGAAGTAAAAGGTAAGGAGAAAATTGTTTGCAGATTAAAGAAGAGCTTGTATGGTTTAAAGCAAGCATCAAGACAATGGTACTTGAAGTTTTGTGCGCTCCTTGCCGCACTGTCGAAGCAAGGGACTTGCCTAACACTGTGCGAGCCACAGACGGCTCCAAGCACACAACTAGCTTAACTAGTAAGCTCAAAGAAAGCGATGGTGTGCCACTCACCGCTCTACGCTTTCTTCGTGGAGGATTCCTCGCCGCGAAGAAGAAGGAGCCGCCGCTTCACCACGCTAAACCGCTTCGCCGCCGCCATGCCATCATCGCAATGCTCGATCGCACACACACACACACTCTCTCTCTCTCTCTCACATACACACACACACACACACACACACACACACACACACACACACAAGGAGGTGAAGAAGAAGAAGATGGAGATGGAGATGGAGCAAGAGCACTCTTCTATCACACAAATGAGAGAATAAGTGAATTTTAGGTTTAGTTGGCCTTTATATGAGCTCACCCCATTCACACTTGGGCGCCCATGCTTAGCCAACTAATCCCTTGAATGTCCCAGTTAGAGTGCGCCTCTCATCGGCGATCACTCTTACCCTTTTCCTATTGGTCCGACAAGCCCGGTACCTGACTCTACCAAATACATAATACACGTCCGTCGTAGGTGATGGGGTGTCCGTGAGCCGTGAGGGTTAACATGCCCCCCTTCCTGATGTAGATTCCGTCCTCGGAAGCTATTGAGTTGAAGCTCGTTCGTCGAGGTGGAAGAGCATTTGAGATGAATGTCCTTAGCCTTCTTCAGTCACTGCAAAATCAAACAACCTTGGCACAGTAATTGCATTCTCATAAGTGATTAAAAAGCATATGCAGTTTTAGGTAGACAAATTGATTGGTAAAAGAATTTCAAACAATTTGTCAACAATGAACATTAAATTGCAATGTAATCAAATGCATAAACAGATGTAAAGGTAAAAAATTAAACAAGTCTGGGGTCGCTAATTTGACGGTCGAAAGGCACTAGAGATCGAATATTAATACCATGGGTAAGCTTCTTAATTTTCTGTGGTCAATTAAGTTGTTTAATCGCGAGAGCCAAGTATTCATGTTCGAGGGCTGACTAGAGGCTATATCTAGAAGACCTTGTAGTTAAGCTACCATAAAAGGAATTTCTCATGAAATCATCGCCGTACTGATTACTTTTTCTTTGACCCCCCAAATTATTTTCACAGTGATTCAATTTTGATGAGTGTGCTTATTTTGTATGCCTTGGGTTTTTTGCTTTTCAAGAAAAAGCGCCCATACTAGGAACCTCTAGGGCTCTAGTACCATAGGTGATACATGTGAGTGAAGTACCCAATCAAGCTGAGATTTCTCTTCCAGCTTAAGAGTTTACAATGTGGCACTTTGATATTTTGTTTGTTCATTTTCATCGTTTTAATTTTGTAACTTTGGGGGGTCATATAACACTGATACACCTCCCTAGGCTCATCACACTAGTAAACTCCCTTTATAATACTTAAGCTAAAGGTCAATAGGGTCAAGCCCACTAGAAAGCCCTAGTACATTTCACACAATGCTGCCTAAATCGAATTAAGAACCTAAGTAACCATTAATTATTAGGAAGGCATTCCCCATGGTATTAAGAGAAGATCTCTAACACCTAACTTGGTCAAACTAGCTTAGTCGGACTTGCTTGATGTTTAAACCTAGACAAGGGAGTATGAAAAAAAAGAAATTGAATTAAATGTTTGATACTAAGCAAATGTGCTGGATATTATGCTACCAATCACAATCAAAGCAGACAATCATAGATGCAAAAAAGATAAGGGACAATGCTAATGGACAAGAAACACCTGTTTGTGTTGATGGTGGCGCTTGATCTGAAGTGTGAACGAGAGAAAGGTTCCATGAAGGTCCAAATCCTATCAATAGCAACACGCTCCTGTACACACTAGGAAACAAAAGGAATACCTCCAGGAGGCACATTAGTGGGAAAAGGTACCAACACTTATTGAACACAACAAAAAACATAAGGAACCCTAACCTAATTAGTTGCACTCCCCCTAGAGAGTCAAGGGAATAGGATATTGTAGAGGTTGGGGGGAAACCCTAAGGCTAAACCCCTATCCTCGTCGTCGAGATAAACAAAGTCATCATCCATGAGACCATATGTGCCATCTGTGTAGTCCTGTAAATTTTCTTCTTCATCATAGGTGCCCATGTTTACTAAGAAGGTCACTAGACGCCTATAGTCATCTTGGTCAAAAGGGTAGGCTTGTGCAATGGGAGAAACGCTCTCTACTAAGTATGGATCAGACGTGGTCAAGAGACGTACTAGCCATTCTAACTCCTCAAAATTCCTCTCACATGCTAGCGTACCTATCAAATCCCATTCACATGCAAGCACTGGAAAGACCATGTGAAATATTTGTGAAAAGTAACGAGGGTACCTCTCACCCAAGGCAGGAGTGGATGACTCTCGCATACTAGCCATATCTGTACACACAAATAGATGATGGTTAGAGTGCAAATATTACAAGGGTCGTGTTCTTGTGCATAATTTGTTTTTATGATTTTGTGTTATGGCTCTTGCTCTTTTACTTTTTTATCTTGTTTTTGTGAGTATAAGGCTTTATATATACATTCCCTAAGATTGAAGATTAAGAGGTCAGGGAGAAAGGTTGAGAGGGAAGCAAGTGAATGATGACTGTCAGCAAACACTCCCCCCTTCCTTGGGTAGATCATACCGTTTGAAATGAGCTCGTCACCCTTTGAAACCAATCGTTCCAGTTGGTAATAGGTGAGGATTTTTGCCATTAGTTTTCTATTACCCTAGGTGCCTCGTCAAGTTGCAAGGGTGGTAAGGTACTCTCCCAGGATCAAACTTGAAGTGGTTCATCAGGTGATTCTTGAACACTGGGAGGTGTGGGTTCTTTTGTAGCTTCATGGAGGTCCACTACTATAGATGGAGGCTGTGTAGAAGCTTTTACCTCTATGGATGTATTACATGAGGAGCTAGAAGCTTCATGGAACTCCCCCCTTCCTAAGCTAGGTGGAATAAATTGGTTTTGCCTTGGAGCCCAAACTAGCTCTGGACTAGGTGTGTAGCATTCTGTGATCTTTCCCTTCCCACGGTCTGCCATTGGCTTTAGCGTTACACTGTTTGACTCATATGGGTTTGTTGTCGATAGGGAAGGACACATTTTACGTTTAGGTACCCAAATTTTCTCATTTCCATCATAGTAGCCTTGGGCTTCTAATAGTCGTTTTGGAATCCATCGTGATTTGGTCTTGACTCTCCTAGAGCGCGCTCTTGGTTCTCCAGGGAAATTTTTTCTTGAAATGGATGGGAAGGTTGAGGTAGTTGGAAGTAAGGCCTTGGGGACCCATTGATATGTACTCTTAGGTCATGCAGGTTGAGTACTTGCAATATTACTGCTTGCTGCAACTACAAGTGTTGAAGTGCTAGGTTCATGGGTAGCCGGCAAAGACGAGTTAACCACCTTGGCTTGTGAATGTTGGCTATCCTTCAACTTTGCTAGAGTTTGCAACGTAGGTGACTTTGCATGAATGATAGGGGTAAGAGTCGGTGGTCGCGTCGTGACACTACCAGTATCCCAATCAATAGTGCATTTGGTTGCCAACATCCACGTGCGTCCCAGGTTTACGTTGCCTTCCATAGCTCCCGCGGGCATGACTAGAAACCTCTGCACTATGCTTCCATTGTCATAGACAACAGGGGTCTGAAGGACTCCAAGAATAGCAGTTTTCTTTTTATTAATGCCCTTGACTTGCATCGTACTCGGGGATAGGGTCGGTTTCCCTAATTAACACCAAACTCCATAGGATAACAAATTGTGTTTAGCTCCCGTATCTAATAAGGCATTGTATAGTACTTTCCCAAAAGGGCTATTTAGCTCAATTGGGTATCGTAGCGGTGGCTCAGATTCTAATGAGTCGTCATCTGTGTCCTCGAAAAATGCTTGCGTGATTCCCAGATTAGCCTCTCGTTGGCATCTAAGACGTTGTTGTCGTTCTCGAGCCTCAACTCTTGCTTGGATTTTTCTAAGCTCTGCTTGTTCCTTGGCAGCCTTCTTTTCATGGATAGCTTGAAACTCTTCCTGGCTTAGAGGATCATAATATCTTTTGAATTTACTCCCATTAAGGAATCCAATGGTTTCAACTCCATCTAGAGTCTCCACATGAATGGTACCTTGCGGGGTAATTTCACACACTCGATATGGTCCCTTACCAGCGTATTTCAATTTCTTCTTTTCATTACGTACCCCGTACATAAGAACTTTATCACCAACCTTAATGTCTTTATCCTTTAAATGGCTATCAAACCACTTCTTTCTCCTATCCTTCTCCACTAGAGCATTTCGCACAGTTAATTGCCTCTCTTCACTCCTATCCTTCTCCACTAGAGCATTTCGCACAGTTAATTGCCTCTCTTCATCTAGCCTTTCCAGGATATATAATCGCTCAACTAAGGGGTTACCATCCCAACCTTCTTGAGAAGCTACTCGAAGACTTAGAATGACAAACTCCCATGGCATAACTGCTTCTTGGCCATACACCATCTTAAACGGTGTGCAATTAATAGCAACTTTATACGCTGTCGAGAAATTTTTAGTCTTGCCAGGAAAGCACCGGGCTTATGGCTGTGAGAGTTTGTGAGAGAGCTCAACAAAAACTATATGAAGGAGTTAAACCATAGATGCCATGAAGACTAGGGTTTGGAAAGAAGTGCAATCAAAGAAGACTCACTCTTTCTCTCTTGCACTCACACACACAAAGAAAGAACGCAAAAGAGAATGTCAAAACAATACGAAGATGAAAACATCAAGGCTATGGTCATATCGTATCATGGGTAATATGAAAGGGTTAATGGCATTCAATCTTGGCTGACCAAATAGGCTACGAATTGTTCTTTGGAATTGTAGTTTTGTTCTTACCATAATATATATATTTTGTCTAGTGATTGGGATTAATTGTGTGTACAAATCCTCTTGGTTCATAGCAAGATAACTACGCTTACATCAAAAGAAAAATTATAGTCTATGAGAGGTAGTATGATGGGATCCGCTGATAGAAGTATTTCATTGAGCCTTTCAGGGCCAAAGAGAAACACTATACGTTGTTGAAAGTGTATTTTACGGCTAATCCATACATTAATTCTAATAGATTGTACAGAGTGAAAGCGATAGAAATGATCATCATGTGGGTTATTCATCTAGGATAGTATGTGAGAAATGTAGATATGAGAGAAGTGAAGAGATGAGAATTTTCCCTCCCAAGCCCTATTCTTGCCCGTAGGCAATAAGGATACTGCGGGGAGAGATGTACCTGTAGCAAAGAGAACCTAGAGAGGATGAATTACTAAGAATGAGAGAGATAGGTTTGGTTAAGGAGATGAGATTAGATACATATATATGTATATGTTGGATTAGAGATGAAAATAAAAACAACAAGAAATCAAGAAAACATCAATGTAGAACACATCTTACTTGAAACCCTTCGGCACCATTATTGATGGGAGAGAGAAGAAGAGTGGATAATTCCACTTTGATTGATACACCAAGTGCAAGAACTTCTTTGATTAGAGTTGATCTTCCAAGGTTAGCTTGTTGCAAGAATGGCTAGTCTCCCTCTAGGAAAAAGTGTAGGCTTGGGCTTATGTTAATGGCTAAGTACAATTAGGCATTACTACTCACTCCCTCAAGAATTCCTCTCATCAATGGCTTGAATGCTTGAGTTCCTTTTCAAGGAAGAAGAGGTCTCCTTTTATAGGTGAAGGGAGCCCCCAAAGGTTTACACAAGAAGAGAGGAGCCAGTGTGAATAGAAACTGGAAAAGTTGAAAATGAGCTGTCCCTGCATGATGTGGGCAGACTGGGGTCCAGTATTCTGATCATAACTCCTCAATCGTGGCTCCAAATAAAAAGTAAAAATATGGGCAGAAACTTCAGCTCATTAGCTACGATTTTCATTTTAAAATCGTTTTCCAATTCGGATTGGAACCTTGTGTAAAAAATTCACCAAAATAGGGTCCATTTATGGCAGCAAAAGTCTTCATGTGGTCTCCTTAGCCTAGACTTTCATTTAATTCCAAAGAACACCTCATGCCATATGAAAGCATGACATTGCTCCTTGACAAAGTTTTGTAATCATGCTTGCAATAATGCATTAAAATAAGTGTATCTTTGAAATCATGCCACCTAGTGTCCCACTAGGATTTGATTCTCTCCTAGTAGCTATTTAAAAAGAAATATAAGAAAAGTATAAAAAATACATAGAATATATATATATTGGAGTTTACCCTAGATATAGGATCTAGATAGGGTGTGAGATGATAATGAAATAGTAGAAATAAAGAATCAATGCTTTTTGCCCTAAGTTAAAGAGGCGGAGCTATTGATGTTTTTCCCATAGTATTTTCTGATGGTAAAGTAAGGATATGTTACCCTTGAGAAAAATAATAGGATGAGATACAAGGCTTATTATTATACTTAAATATGCATATGTACACTATAGGAAATATAATTATGTATCTAAAAAAATACAAGATAGATCTTGTAGCATGCGTTCCCACTATGTACGTGTCACAGCACGACATCCACCCCCTCTAAACCTGCACATCCTCTGGTATGTGCCACATTGTCTCTTTGTAAGATTAGATCTCTTGTACATCTTCCTTGTCTTCTTCTTCATTGGATGATTCCAAAGCTTCATGTTCACTTTGATCTTCACCTGTGTTTTTCTCTTCTTCCTCATCCATATCTTCTAGATCATTGTCTCCTCTTCTCTTAAACATTTTAATCCTTTTTCTTGCAATGGGAATCTTTACTTCTGTACCATCTAGTTCAGACAAGCTGTAAGTAGCATTTTCATGCACATGCTTTACAACATACGGTCCAAACCATATTTTTGAGAACTTACGCATGACTGTGTGCTGGTTATCAAGGCTACTATCATACACTAAAACCCAGTCACCTTTGTCAATTGCTTTGCTCCTGAGTCGATGTCGCTTATCAAAATAGTCCTTGTTTTTCAACCTTGCATTTTTGAGTCGTTCTTTTGCAGCTTCAATGTCTCCAGGTCTTCTCTCTAGCTGCCTTATACGCAGTGCAAGGAGATCTTCCCTACTAAGCCCCTCTTGCCAAGGTAGTACATTCCATGTGGGAATTGTATCCTCAATCGGCATCACTGGCTTTTGACCATGCATTAGCTCCGCAGGCATGTAGCCAGTTATTGAGCTATGTGTTGTACGATCAGTCCATAAAGCATATGGTAACAATTTTGGCCACTCACCAACGCTTCCTTCGCAAGCCTTGGCCAAAGATTTGATGATAGGAGGATGCCCTCTTTCACTCTTTCCATTGCCTTCAGGGTTGTAAGCTGTAGTAAGAGAAAGCTTGATCCCTAATCTAGAAAAGAACTCCCTTGCTTCTTCGGCATCCAGTTCACCTCGATCTGCAGTGATTTTTCCCACACAACCATAACGGCAAATCACCTCATCAAGAAGGAATTTGCACACAGCTTCTGTGGTCTTAGCTCTTAATGCTCTTCCTTCAACCTGGTTAGTTAGGTCCTCTCGTGCAAGAACCAAGTATCTCATCTGCCAGAGTCCTAAAGGCATCGTGACTAGATCCACAACCCATTTATAGTGCATGGCTAGTGGATATGTAGGGTGCAATCCATCATGATGTCGAACATTTGAATACATTTGACAAGTTACACATGACTCTACAAACTGAGATACATCTTTATACATACCCTTCCACCAGTATTTTTCTTTCAACTTGGAGAAGGTTGCCCACACACCCCTGTGTCCAGCCCATAGACTCTCATGAAACTCTTGCATGAGCTTTACTTGAGTCCCTTTTTTACATATAACCCGTTGTGGTGTAGTACCCTTTTGCTTAGGATGCTTCCACAAGTAACCGTCCCTTAAAAAGTACCCATATGCTTTCCTGCATATCCTCTTGAATTCTTGTTCAGACCAATCATCCTGTTTTGTTAAAGTACTCAAGTACCTTCCAATAGAAAGCCAATCACCTTCATAAAGATCTTTCAAGAACAATTCAAGTGAATTAGTCATGCAGACATTGTTACCTTTGACATGAGACATAGAATAGAATTTTGTGCCTACATCATCTCCCTCATCAATCATTTGTGACTCATCTTCATACCTTGCCCTTGATAGCATATCTGCCACTGTATTGTCTTTACCTGTAATGTGCTTAAACTCGGGATTTAAGGACTTAATGTAGGCAATCCACCGCAACATAGCAATGTCTGGTGTTGAGCATCTTGTAATCATCCCAAGAAGTGGTAGACAATCTGTTTCTACAACCACACATGCACCAATTAGGTACTCTTTTCCACTTTTCAAGGCTGTAACCATACCCCATAACTCTCTCTTTATTTGTGGATAGTTTCTTTGGCGAGCACTTAGTACCTTTGCTCCAAATCTTACCACATACTTGTATCCTTCTTTGTCATCTTGCCCTATTGCCCATCCAATCCCTGTAGGACTGGTATCTACTGTCACAATCACTGGCCTTTGACACTCATAGTCTACCTTTCTCAAAGTAGTTGCTGACTGGAGTAACTCCTTTAGCTTTTTCATGGATTTTACATGTGCTTCTGTCCATTTAAACTTTTGATTCTTTCTAAGCAGCTGATAAAGAGGACCAGCTACATGTGCATAATGTGGAATCCAAATAACATAGAAGACACATGCTCCCAGAAACCTTCTAACCTCAGTGATGCTAGTGCATGTTTCTTTCATTCTTTGGATGGCATCTACCTTTGATGGACAAGGTTTCCTACCATATGGCCCGCACATGTGCCCCACAATGAGCACTTCTTTGACACCAAACATAGACTTTTTCCCTGACAATGTAAGATTCACTTCTTCCAACCTAGACAAAATTTTATCACAATCATTTATGTGATTTACCACAAACCTGCGACATTCCTTGAGATCCAAAGCTTCATCTTTGTCACTTTCTTCACATCCTTTGATAGGCAAATCATCAATGAAAGGCATTGTGATTTGAGGAATAAAGTCACGTAAGACCTTATTCATCCCATTCATCATATGTGCAACCGAGTTGGTTGCTCCCTGTGGCAAGGTACACATCCTTACCAAACCCAAAGGTGTCCTTATGGTTGTCAAGTCTCTGCTTTCGATTGCAAGCTGAAATTGATCATACCCTGAGTAGAGATCCCCCATTGAGTAGATTGCCCTCCTTGCAAACGCCTCTGCAAATTCATCCACAATTGGACCTGTTCCTACATTTCTAATTGTCACCTTGTTCACTGGTTGCATATCTTGGATGAAGCGTAGAGAACCATTCTTCTTTGGAACTGTGAACCACCTGTTTGAGTATGGAGCACAAGAAGGCTCCAAGATTCCCATTTTTATTTTCTCATTCAGTAGCTCTACTAACTTTGGCAAATGAGCCTTTGGAACCGGAATAGGCCGCAGATTCCAAGGCACATGAGGTATTGTGAAAATTACCATAGGAGCTACAATATAAGGATCAACACATCCTATCTCATGTGGCTCAAATGCAAAAGCCTTACCATGCTTTGAAAGCATTTCTTTCAAGCACTTTGTCTCCTCCCGTGTTAGAAACTCCTCGCAACCAATCTGCAACTCTTGAAAGGACTCCTTTGTGAAGGTATGCCTGATCTTTTTAGGATTCCGCAAACTTGGTTGTAAAGAAGCCTGTTCAATCTTTTCCTTGTTGTTGGGTGGTAAGGGTGAAGCTACTGGTTTCACCTTCTTTGCTACACTCTTGTATTTAGTTTCAACATGGACTTCTGGGCCAACTGTTTGGCTTTCTTTAAAGGCTTCTATTACTTGATACATTTCCATAGAGCAAACTTCCACAACTTCATTTTCAAGATGCAAACTAGACCTCATTATAGCATCAAGCTCACCCATAGTATCTACAAAAGAAACTTGTTCACACAAACCCAAAACATTTTCAGTAGGCTTTAGCAACCCACTCTTTTTCATGCCTATTTGTACATTATGCACATATTGCCTCTCATATCTCTTCAAATCTTCAAGTTTTGTAAAACATACTGATCCATTCCTTGTTACCAAGGAGCTCATCGACAAAGTTTCACCTATTTTTGGATCAGGCGAGACCCTTTTTCTTTCTGTACCACTGCAATCCCGCTTTACAATGGTACTTGGCCAAAACCCATCATTTCTCTATGATCATGAAACTCTTTGCTTACTTTTGGTAGAGGATGTTCTCTGAGGTTGTCACGATTTCTTTCATGGTTTACACAGACTGTGAGAAATTGGACAGCTCGTTTACCATCTTTGCTACGTATTCTAGCATATGCTGAACCATCGTCCATTACCTTTGTTTCCATTCGAACTCCCACAATGTAGGGTTGTCCAAGGATGAGATGATATGAAGATGTGTCACTCTCCCACTAGATTGGTAGCATCCTACCACAGCTCCATCATTCTCCTTATTTTGCAGTTGCATCCCTTGTGTCTTTGAGGTTTCCCCTTCAACCTGTGGACGAGAAACTTCAGCAAGGGTTTGCCTCTTTCTCTTGATGATGTCAATGATCTCCTCATGGAATTCACGCTTTGCAATGCCAAGAACTTCTCCCAGAGTAAACTCAATCTTGCTATTCAAGATCCTTTCCTCCAAGAATTTCTTTAAATCTGTAGCAACCTCAATATCAGATTGTAGTTTATAAGTTGGGCCTTTTGTCTTACCTGTCGTTGGCTCTTTCTTCTTTCCTGTTGTAGACTCCTCCATGAGTACTTCAGGTGGAGATGCTCCTTGTGTTGAGGGTGTTTGAGAAGGCATTGAGTCGCTTCTTCCCCCACTTCTAGAAGCTCTTTTTGATGGTCCTTCATCAGCATTCTCACGTCTGCGCTTCTCTTCTACAATTGCCTCATTTTGTTGGCATTTTGTAATGTAGGCATACACTGACAATGAGTCCACTGGATCATTCCATACTGTTTCTAGACGTATGCAATCACCTGCTTCATGTAGAATCTCTTTTGTAAGCTTTCCCTTTTTAGCTAATTGCATGACATTGGCCAAATTTGACCATGATGGTCACTCACCTCTTCATCACAAAAATGTTCAATTTTTACTCCATAAGTAGCTGCCTCAACTGAAGAGGTGGCATGCTTGGTTGCCATATCTTCAACTAAGGTTTGCATTCCCTCCTTCCCAAAGTTAGTTCTCAAGGGTAGACCTGTCTCTCTTAAGTGGATTTTACCATCCTTAAAAAAGACAACATCTTTTGACAAAGCATCACTAAAATCATCACAATCCCTTCTTACATGGTCTATACTATCACACCAAATACATCTATTAACAAACCCTTCTTTGGGCTGTTGTCTTTGCCTAGGAAGTGGCCCTGATGGTTGGCCTTTTTCTTCAAGCTTTGCAAACTTCACCTTCAAGTCACGCATTCCCTTCACAAGCTCATCTAGCATGGACTCATCAAACTTAGGAGCGATAAAAGTAGGCTTTACCATTTTGTCAGAAGTTTAGGTGGAAGGACTTGTAGTGTTTACTACCATCTTGTCCCTTCTTCTTTGTCGTTTGGAAAGCAGTGAGACAGCACCTTCAACCTCATTCCAGTCGGTCTTTAGTCCTTGCTCAGCATCTTTATCTTCAAGAAGAAGCTCCAAATTTTCTTGAAACTCTTTACCTGCAGCTTGTAAGAAAAGATCTGTCTTCTCTGCATCTCGTGTGGCCCTTTCTGTCCTAGTGAGTTGTGCATAGCGCCGCTTAAATTCCCTAAGTAGCTTTGTTATTGATAGTCCTTGCTTTGGCTTGACTACCCATTCTAAGAATGTCCTTTTGGTCACTCTCTCCGAGTCCTCCATGAAATATTCCTCCTTTAAAGCTACTTTGAGTTCTTCCCAATTTCTCCCATGCCCATCTTTAATTACCCTAACATGCTCCCTAATTTCAGGAGCAACAACTAGCTCAAAGCTTTGAATCATCTCACCTTCTGACACGCGATGCAGCTCCATCTCCTTCACATACTCGCGTAAGTACTTGGTTACATCTTTGCCATTGAACTGATCCATTCTGTTGACGACCGCTTGTATGGCCTTCGTTGCTGAAATCTCCCTTCTTTCAGTAGCATGTTGTTGTTGCATGAACATTGCAAATGCTTGAAACATTTCAATTGTTGCTGGGTCAAAATGCATAACCTGTTGCTCAACATGATCACCCATGGTTACCCACAAACTCTCACCCTGGCAGTTTCGCGTCGGGTTCACCAAAAATATGTCGAGAAATTTGCGGTCTTGCCAGGAAAGCACCGGGCTTATGGCTGTGAGAGTTTGTGAGAGAACTCAACAAAAACTATATGAAGGAGTTAAACCATAGATTCCATGAAGACTAGGGTTTGGAAAGAAGTGCAATCAAAGAAGACTCACTCTTTCTCTCTTGCACTCACACACACAAAGAAAGAACGCAAAAGAGAATGCGAAAACAATACGAAGATGAAAACATCAAGGCTATGGTCATATCATATCATGGGTAATATGAAAGGGTTAATGGCATTCAATCTTGGCTGACCAAATAGGCTACGAATTGTTCTTTGGAATTGTAGTTTTGTGCTTACCATAATATATATATTTTGTCTAGTGATTGGGATTAATTGTGTGTACAAATCCTCTTGGTTCATAGCAAGATAACTACGCTTACATCAAAAGAAAAATTATAGTCTATGAGAGGTAGTGTGATGGGATCCGGTGATAGAAGTATTTCATTGAGCCTTTCAGGGCCAAAGAGAAACACTATACGTTGTTGAAAGTGTATTTTACGGCTAATCCATACATTAATTCTAATAGATTGTACAGAGTGAAAGCGATAGAAATGATCATCATGTGGGTTATTCATCTATGATAGTATGTGAGAAATGTAGATATGAGAGAAGTGAAGAGATGAGAAGTTTCCCTCCCAAGCCCTATTCTTGCCCGTAGGCAATAAGGATACTGCGGGGAGAGATGTACCTGTAGCAAAGAGAACCTAGAGAGGATGAATTAATAAGAATGAGAGAGATAGGTTTGGTTAAGGAGATGAGATTAGATACATATATATGTATATGTTGGATTAGAGATGAAAATTAAAACAACAAGAAATCAAGAAAACATCAATGTAGAACACATCTTACTCGAAACCCTTCGGCACCATTATTGATGGGAGAGAGAAGAAGAGTGGATAATTCCACTTTGATTGATACACCAAGTGCAAGACCTTCTTTGATTAGAGTTGATCTTCCAAGGTTAGCTTGTTGCAAGAATGGCTAGTCTCCCTCTAGGAAAAAGTGTAGGCTTGGGCTTATGTTAATGGCTAAGTACAATTAGGCATTACTACTCACTCCCTCAAGAATTCCTCTCATCAATAGGTTGAATGCTTGAGTTCCTTTTCAAGGAAGAAGAGGTCCCCTTTTATAGGTGAAGGGAGCCCCCAAAGGTTTACACAAGAAGAGAGGAGCCAGTGTGAATAGAAACTGGAAAAGTTGAAAATGAGCTGTCCCTGCATGATGTGGGCAGACTGGGGTCCAGTATTCTGATCATAACTCCTCAACCGTGGCTCCAAATAAAAAGTAAAAATATGGGCAGAAACTTCAGCTCATTAGCTACGATTTTCATTTTAAAATCGTTTTCTAATTCGGATTGGAACCTTGTGTAAAAAATTCACCAAAATAGGGTCCATTTATGGCAGCAAAAGTCTTCATATGGTCTCCTTAGCCTAGACTTTCATTTAATTCCAAAGGACACCTCATGCCATATGAAAGCATGACATTGCTCCTTGACAAAGTTTTGTAATCATGCTTGCAATAATGCATTAAAATAAGTGTATCTTTGAAATCATGCCACCTAGTGTCCCACTAGGATTTGATTCTCTCCTAGTAGCTATTTAAAAAGAAATATAAGAAAAGTATAAAAAATACATAGAATATATATATATTGGAGTTTACCCTAGATATAGGATCTAGCTAGGGTGTGAGATGATAATGAAATAGTAGAAATAAAGAATCAATGCTTTTTGCCCCAAGTGAAAGAGGCGGAGCTATTGATGCTTTTCCCATAGTATATTCTGATGGTAAAGTAAGGATATGTTACCCTTTAGAAAAATAATAGGATGAGATAGAAGGCTTATTATTATACTTAAATATGCATATGTACACTATAGGAAATATAATTATGTATCTAAAAAAATACAAGATAGATCTTGTAGCATGCGTTCCCACTATGTACGTGTCACAGCACGACAACGCTGTACGATAAGCCCATAAAGCTGATGTAAGCTTTAGGTCCCAATCAGTGCAATTAGCCTCAACTGTCTTTGTCAAAATGGAGATGAGAGTTTTGTTGGTACTCTCAGCTTGGTCATTTGCTTGGGGATAATAGGGTGTAGACTTGTGGTGAGATATCATGAAGTTTGATGTGAGTTCTTTTATTACTTCATTTATAAAATGAGTTCCATTGTCAATCAGAAGTTCAAAGGGGCATCCAAAACGTGTGATAATGTTCTCAAAGAGGAACTTATCTATTGTTTTTGCATCCGCCTTCCGTGTTGCTTTTGCTTCAGCCCATTTGGTTACATAGTCGGTAGCCACAATGATATATCATGATTGCGTGTTACGTGAAGCCGGACTAATCGGTCCTACAAAGTCTAAGCCCCACTTTTCAAATGGTTGGGTTACCTTGATGGGATGTAGAGGCATCCTATCACTTCTTTGTGGCTTCTTGAAGCGTTGGCATTCATCACATCCCTTTGCAAAAAGTGATGCATCCTTAAACAAAGTGGGCCACCAATAGCCTGACTGTAAGATCTTTCGGGCAGTCAACTTTGCTGAAAAGTGACCACCAGCTACGCCCATGTGTGCCTCTTGTAGAATATATAAATACTCATCCTCGCGGGCACACCGTCTAAGAACATCATCTTTTCCTCTCTTATAGAGAGTTCCCGCCAGTAAGCAATAGGGTTCGCATTCCTTGATTTATTTTCGAGCTATATCTTTTCGCAGCTCTTTGGGTGGAAAACCATTAACTAAGAATTTAACAATCTTTTCACTCCATTCAGGCATTGTCTCAAGAATGAACAAAGGAGTATCAAGCAATTCATCGTCAACCCCCGTAGGAGCTTCGCCATTAGGGATACGAGATAAATGATCCACCATGACATGTTTTCTTCCAGGCCTCACAACAACGGTGAAGTCAAACTCAAGAAGAATTAACAACCATCGTGTAATTCGACCTGTGGAACACGGCTTGTTTACCAAATATAGCAATGCTTGATGATCCACATAAAACACAAACTTGGTAGCAAGAAGGTAATAGCGAAATTTCTTTACTGCGTAAATCATAGCTAGACCTTCGCGCTCTGTAGTAGTGTAGTTCATCTCGGCATCATTTAATTGGCGACTTGCAAAGCTAATAGGGTAGTCCAATTTATGTTCTCTTGGTTGAGTTAGAACACACCCAATAGCAAAGTTTGATGCATCAATATGCACATGAAAAGGTACATTCCAATCAAGTGTTCGCAGGATTGGAGCACTTGTTAGGGCCTTCTTTAATAACTCATAAGATTGATGACATTCTTCCGTCCAGTGAAACTCGATAAGAAGCTTGTACAATGGACGCGCTATCTCGGCAAAGTTTAAAATGAACCTTCGATAATAACCAACATGGCCCATAAATCTTTGAACTCCTTTATAGTTCATAGGTGGTGGCAAATCGGCAATGGCTTTAATCTTACTCTCATCTGTGGATATCCCGTTCTTGGACACTATATGCCCTAGAATGACTCCATGCTTAACCCAAAATTGGCATTTGAAAGGGTTCAATGAGATGCGATAAAATCTGCACCTTTCAAATATTTTTCGTAGATATAACAAATGCTTCTCCCAAGAAAAATAAACACAAAGGTCGTCTAGGAAAGCTTCACAAAACTCCCTTAGAAATTCTTTAAACGCAGTGTTTATTAATCGTTGGAATGTAGCAGGGGCATTTGTTAAACCAAAAGCCATAACACGAAATGCAAACACTCCAAACTCTGTGATAAAAGCAGTTTTAGCTTGGTCCTCTAATGCAATTGTGATTTGATTGTAACCAGAGTACCCATCTAAAAAGCTATAAGCTTCCTTGCCCGCAACTCTTTCAAGCACATGTTCTCAATATGGCAAGGGATAATGATCTCTCCTAGTGGCTGCATTAACTTTCTTGAGGTCCACACACACTCTTAGTTTCCCATTCTTTTTTGGCACAATGACTATTGGAGAAACCCATTCTGAGTGCTCAATAGGGTATATGAATCCACATTGGATAAGTTTTTCAATCTCCTCTTGTACAATTTTGGCGTACTTAGGATTCATTGGATAGGGTCGTTGCTGGACGGGTTTAGCAGTGTTGATCATGGGAATTGTATGTTGCACTACAGAAGGTGGAACGCCCTTCATGTCATGATATGTCCAAGCAAAGATATCCTTGTATTCCTTGAGGAGCTCCTTAAGTACATCCTCTTCAGTTTCAGTAAGGTCTTGAGCAATAAAGACTGGTTTAGACTCCTCACCTGGTTTTGCTAATTCTATCTCTTTAACTACCGCTGGACCATCATAGACTCCACTGCTTCCATTGGTAGGTACTCGTTGGGCTTTGGCATACACAACCTTTCGCTCCCCCATGGTATAAGATTTAAAATGTTCAGGAGCTGTATGTAAGTCAGCAGGCTCTTGTCCTGACAGAGACCTTTCTTTTAGTTCTGCCTCCTTTTGTTGTTGAGCTAACTCTCGGTTTTGACGTCTTCTTATAGTTCGACTCAATTTCGGCTCTGTAACCTCCAATTGAGCGAGGTCAATGGGTCGCGGGCTGCACCACATGACACTCTGGAGATGTTCACCCCAATTGTCTACTAGCTTTCGATGAGCATCACATGCCCCTAGATAGATAAGCCATTCTGCAGTAGATCTTTCCTTGTTTATCCTAGCTCTCACATTTGCTCGATATCGTCGTCTCTTATATGACCTTTGTTTCTTGTTAAGGTTTTGATTTTGGTAAATGTTTGAACTCGACTCGCTTGATAGGTCTTCGCTTGTATCTTCTTCACTCTCATATAAATTACCATAGACGGTCGTACTAGGCCTTGAGTATTTATTTTCTATACTTGGTTCACTCGATGTTTCCTCAGGTTCTGAATCCATTTCTTCCTAAGATTCCGTTTCTGATGTGTATTGGCATGAAGCCTTTGAGGAATCATCAGTTTCACTCTCAGGTAGGTGTGCCTCTCTCTTATCATCGGATGTTACATGCGCTACACCTAACATGTTTACTGGTGCAATGTGTGGTATCTCTTTCCCATCCGGTGTTACCCAAGTTGTTCCTCTAGCTCCCCATGTATCTATAGTTGCCGCTAGGTGCACCCAATTGACATTGTCTGACTCAGCCATTCCGGGTAGGATATCCATATAAGGAGAGTTCTCCCCAATATCCGTGTCTTCGTTACATGTGTAACAATATTGTAATGGAGCTGAGTGAATTGTTGTGTCTGATCGATTATCAATGATGAATTTATTTCCTAGAGGATGCGTTCGACCACTTAAAAGATCAACTCGAATGACAGAGTCTTGGAACTGTAAGTAGACGTGGTTTTTGGACCAGTCATGCACCATTTTTGCTTCCCTCATGAATGGACGCCCTAAGATCATCTCAAATGACATAGGATGCTTGGAAAAATCCATAACAATGAAAGTCTGCCTTACCTTGTGTCCCAAGACCTTGATCCTGAGATCCTTTAGCATTCCAATAGGCGTAACAATAGATCCATTAGCCATTTTTACCACTACGCTTGTGGCTTCAAGGTGAGGTCTCCCCATAGACTCCCAACAACTCTTTGTCACCATGCTGACTCCCGCACACCGTCAAGGACCCCCTTTACAGTTAATCCTTTAGTAGTGATTGGTAGAGTAGCATTAGATTCATCACCTTCAAAGTATTGCCCCAACTTGTTAACGGGTATTTCAATTACAGATTCATGTCCCGCTAGGTCAGATGGTGGTGCTAAATGTTCCTCATCATTCATCACCGAGTCAGGTTTGTTCATATGTGCAAACTGTGGTAATCCAGCCTGTAATTCTCCATTGAGAAGCGCTCGCAGTGCTAGGAATAATTTTGGATCTCCGTATAACTTAGATATGATAGTCATACATGTTTCTGAGGACATGAAATCCATCAGCTTGGCAACATTTAATGGCATCTTGTGGGACGTAGGACCCTGACAAGAGAATGGTGAAGATGGAATCTCCACTTCCTCAAGGGGGTCGGGCATTCCCTCATTGAACATTCTCTCTAGTAGGAAAGGTGTGTGTCCACTTTCAGATGTCCTACCGTCACTCTCTTCCCGAATGATACTGGGTATAGCTAACGGCCTGTAGTTCTTGTGAGGTTGAACTTGTGTGGGAAACACTATGTCCAACATCTGGATATGTTTGGGTTCAAGTTCTAATTTTCGTTGAGTTTCTTCCACCAAACCCCTCAGTTGTTGGACTCATTCAATTTCCACTGTTGGGTTTGGATAGGTTCCAATCTTTCTCTTGCAATCCTCATTTTTTGTCTCTCATGGCTTATCTTGGGGGTTCGCAACTGGGTGGTTTAACTTTGAACACTCTTTTGGTGTTCGTCGTAATTCCCTCTCGTGATCCTCCTCACTGGCTTTTTCCTTTGTAGTAATAGTTTTGTTCTCCGTGGTCTCTATCGAATCTGAGTCATCCTCAGGGTCATTCATATACACGGGATCCTCTCCTGTCCCTATGTTAGTCTTTGAACTAGGTTTTGAGCTAGAAGCATTAAGGGATTTCTTTCTTCGTGTTTTCTTCTTTCTCGCTCGGCCAATGGATGCAGCATCTCTCTCTTCGAGGATGTAATTTTGCTTTTGGAGCATCGACCGTGTGAGTGCATTCATTGGTGCTATGTTTATAGTTGGTGGTGTCCCATCAACAATCTCTATTATGTTCAATGGTGTGATTTTCGGTGCGTTTGGATTGTTAGGACACTGTGCGATCAAATGATCTATGCCACAACGATTACAAGTGAGTATTGGCATTGCCAATGCACTCCCTTGACTTGTTTGCATTAGTGCGGCATTCTTTTGCATTCTAATGGGGCACTCAGCTACTCAATGTGGTCCACCACATTCGTAGCACTGAAGAGGTGGTCTCCGGGCAAAACTATTAATGTTTTGGCCTCTTGCTGCTAGCGCAGTAGCTTGATATACCGGTTTGATTTGTCCCCAATGGTCTTCCATATAGTACATGGGACACTCCTCAAGCATGTCGACTCCATAGGTGATACTAGAGTCTATGTCCTCTTCGCAATCTACATAAGTACTAGATGACTCGCAACCTATTTGGTTCATAGGTGTAACTCTTGGATGAGGGGGTTGCGGTCCTAGCACTGGAGGTGGCAACGATGTGGTTTGGACCACATTTTGGGTTCTAGGGACCATGTGCTATAATGGCAACTGTTGCTCCATGGGTGGGGTAGGCATCAATGCAGGAACTCGAGGTGAGTCTGCCCAAGCTATAGGCGGTCTATTTTCCATGATGTGTTTAAGCATTAGGCAATCCTCCGCTTGATGGCCATACCTACCACACGCGTTACAAGTCCCATTAAACTTTACTGTGAAAGTAGGGCATTCACTCGTAGTATGTGGGCCCAAGCAAATTGAGCACCATTGTTGCTCCCTTCTTGGATACATATGAGTGTTTTGTGGAGCACGATTACCCCTAAGGCTTTCTAGACTTCGGCTCGACAGACACTCTTTCTCCTGCAATCATTAAATTATCCTCCAATTGGATTGCATTCATGGTGAATGCTTCCCAAGTAGTGATACCTCTAATGACTAGGCCATTATAGATACTTTCATGTCGTAGTCCCCTAATGAATCTATCGAGAAATTGGTTGTTGTTGAATCGCTCGTTTGGATTGCATCGAGAATTCAAATTCTTTAGGCGACTAATGAAGTCTCTCACGGATTCACCTTCTTCTCGTTGGGCTTTCTGGAGCTGAGAGGCTACACCCCAAAGTACTCCCTCTCGTATGTGCTCTTTCAAGAACAATCTCCTAAGAGTAGAGTAGATCGTTTTCTCTTCTACTCTTAAGGTTCTATACCAATCTCCAGCCTTTCCGCTTAGGGTCAAACTCAAAGCCTTACACTTATGTAGCTCATTGTTCTCTTCCAAGGAATCACACACATGTTCAAAGACTTCCATATGCTTTCTAGCATCTCCGTCTCCACTGAATTTCTGTGTGAGCTTAGCTACTTGAACTGCCTTGCTCCTAGGCTCTCTATCAGGTGCACTACGCATGTTTTCTGCAATAGAGCGACCGATAGTTTGAGCAAATGCTGCCAAATCTCCTATTTGAGCAGGTATAATGGGTGTATGTGCTCCTGGAATCACATGTGAGATGGGAGTTGGCCTTGGCCTTGGCATATGCGCGGCTCTTGGGTCCCATATTTCGTATGGTGGTGTACCAGACGGTGGTCCAAAGTTTACAGGCGTGGCCCTAGGCATAGGGGGTGCCTGATATGGCATGTTATTATTAAATGGCATGGCTCCACTTGTATAAGAGCTTGGATAATGCCATTGTGGATTGTAAGCTCTTGGAATAATCGAAGGTGTAGGAGCTACATGAGGCTGAGGTACGACAGGTGCACATGATTGATACATACATGTAGGTATAGTTGGGGGCACTGTGCTACTAGGCATCGGCGCAGTATTAACAAATGAACTCCATGGTGTACTTCTTGTCATGCTCACCACTGGGATATGCATGGTAGCCGTAGTGTCATTAAGAGAAAGATGAGCTAGATCTGGGAAGGTAAAGCTGCCACTTGTAGGCTCAGATTGTACTGAGGCTCCTGGCGAAACAACATATGGAGGATCAATGGGGCTCACTGAGGGAGTCTCCATTTGTGATAGGGTTGGTTGGTTGGCCTTTCCCGTATCCAAGAATCTCATTAGGCCTGTTGAAGGCGTGTTGATCCCTGTGTTCTGTCTTTCTAACTCGACAATCCTATGGAGGACATCACAAACTTTCTGTTGTTGCTCATCTATGCTAGTAGCACCCGATGTGGATTGTAGAACATCTAACCAACCCACATGATAGGTGTGTCCTGTGTACCAATCAGTTAAAGCTGCCGCTTGTAGGTCATACTCCCAATTTTCGTTTAGGAATATCCCATCTAGGCCTTGCGTGCTGGAGGTTTCCCTCAAGGTGGAAGCATTATTGCTCCCCATCGCTTGCCCCTCCGTGACTGCTACCTTGGGAGCACTCGGTTGCTTGGCTAGCATGATTGTTGTCATAGGAGCCTTTGCTTTCAGGGCTCGACTTTGTTCTAGCCTTCGTAGATTCTCAATTTCCCTCTCCCTTGTTGCTTGCATATAGCGTTTGATCTCTTGCACTTCGGCAAGACTCCTACCATCGGGTAGTAGAACCTCAGAGGGAGATAGTCCTAAAGGATCAGGAGGTGCAGTGGATGGAACATTCACATGCACACTCTCAAGAAGCATAGGGTCTATTTTAGGCATGAATGACGAATTTACTTCCCCACTCCCTTCATTTATTTCATTAACCGCATGTTCGGAGCGTGTAGCTCTACTAAGGGTCTCTTTTAAGCGGCTAAACACGCTGGACTCGGGCCGTGGGCCCATGGCATGCATGTCTTGACTTGAACTATCAGGGTTTGGTGTAGGATACCCCTCCATGACTTCATAGTCAGAGGAAGAATCACTAGACGCGATATGAGGATCTTGGTTCGTGCTACCTTGAGTTCCAACCGAAGGTCCAGAACCTAGGGTGGAGGAATAATGGGTGCCCGTGTAAATGGAGGCACTACCAATATGCTCGTCCTCTAACACTCGTCCAGAGCGTAGGTGCATGTGACCTCCACACTCTAAACGCGTTGGTGAGTGTCCGTGAAGGCCGCTCACTTAGTTTTTTTTTAGGTGTTTATAACCCAAGTTTTTTGTTATTCTTGGTTATTTTTTGTAACCAAGCCACAAAATATGGCGTGTAATAGCTCAAGACGAGCGTTTTGGCTAAAGGAACGTGCTGTGCTTTACAGCTCCCTATTCGGCTACGTGAAGCCCTCGAAATCCTAAAAATAGTTTTTAAATATAGAAAGGTGTATAAACTATATTTTAAAACTGAGGACTGAGGTCTGGGTTTGAGCTTGGGCTTGGGGAATGATCCCTAGCCCGATCCTTCTTTTTAAAATAAATTTTTTTAAAAGTTTTTTTTTTGAAAGTCGTCGCGGCCGCGCCGCGCACGCGCGCACACACACACTTAACCTTCACCTAACTTATCTACTTACAGCTAATAGAGATACTGCCACACACACTCTAACACTGTTTACATAGTACTACAGTAGCTAACAGATCTACAAAACTAACCTTACAGAACTAACATTGAACCTTACAGAACTAACATTCCATAGCTAATACCTTAATTCTAACAATACATTGCAAAAAAATTGTAACTCCTTCTTTACAGAAAACAAAAAAGACAGTACAGTGTAACAAAAATCTTCTCCACACAACCACACACCTTCCTTCTTCACAAATCCTTCTCCACACAACCACACACCTTCCTTCTTCACAAATCCTTCAGTTGAAATTGCATCACAAGAAAGCGTAAGGTGCTTAACCGAGCTTAGTGTAGGGCATTTCCCCGACAGCGGCACCAAAAATGTGTGCTCCTTGCCGCATTGTCGAAGCAAGGGACTTGCCTAACACTGTGTGCGAGCCACAGACGGCTCCAACCACACAACTAGCTTAACTAGTAAGCTCAAAGAAAGCGATGGTGTGTCACTCACCGCTCTACGCTTGCTTCGTGGAGGATTCCTCGCCGCGAAGAAGAAGGAGCCGCCGCTTCGCCGCACTCAACCGCTTCGCCGCCGCCGTGCCGTCGTCGCAATGCTCGATCACACACACACACACACTCTCTCTCTCTCTCTCACATACACACACACACACACACACACACAAGGAGGTGAAGAAGAAGAAGATGGAGATGGAGATGGAGCAAGAGCACTCTTCTATTGCACAAATGAGATAATAAGTGAATTTTAGGTTTAGTTGGCTTTTATATGAGCTCACCCCATTCACACTTGGGCGCCCATGCTTAGCCAACTAATCCCTTGAATGTCCCAGTTAGAGTGCGCCTCTCATCGGCGATCACTCTTACCCTTTTCCTATTGGTCCGACAAGCTCGGTACCTGACTCTACCAAATACATAATACACGTCCGTCGTAGGTGATGGGGTGTCCGTGAGCCGTGAGGGTTAACAAGTTTGATCGATGGACTTTGGATCATGGATTCACAAGATGCAACTCGGATAACTACGTCTACACAAAGAATTTGGGAGATGGGAAATTCATCATCCTAATGTTGTATGTTGATGACATGTTGATTGCAAGTGCTAACATGTAGGACATCAAAGACCTAAAAGAGGAGCTGTCTTAATCTTTTTCAATGAAAGATTTAGGTGCTGCAAAGAGGATACTTGGTATGAAAATATCAAGGGACAAGACGAAGAAGACAATAAAGCTATCTCAAGAGGATTACATCAAGAAGGTACTAGAAAGGTTTGCAATGCAAAATGCAAAACCAGTTTCTACACCTTTGGCTGGTCACTTTAAACTAATGAAGGATATGTGTCCAAAGACACAAGAGGATATAGCCTATATATCTAAAGTTCCATATGCTGCGGCGGTAGGTTCTCTAATGTATGCTATGGTCTGGACAAGGGCAGACATTGCACATGCAATGGGAGTTATGAGTAGGTTCATGGACAACCTAGGTAAAGAGCATTGGCAAGCTGTGAAGTGGATACTTAGGTATCTAAAAGGGACAACAACAAATGCTTTTTTTTTTGGAGGAACTGATATTTTTCTTCAAGGGTATGCTAATGCAGATATGGCAAGTGACAAAGATACTCGAAGGAGCACTACGGGCTATTTATTCACAGTTGGAGGCACAGCAATAAGCTGGGCTTCAAAGTTGCAGAAAGTGGTGTCACTTTCTACCACAGAAGCAGAGTATGTAGCAATGACGGAGGCAAGCAAAGAAATTTTGTGGCTTCACAGATTCTTAGAAGAGCTTGGATTCAAACAAGACAATTGTGTCTTGTACAGTGATAGCCAAAGGGCTATTCATCTTGCGAAAAACTCAGCCTTTCAATCAAGGACAAAGCACATCGAGGTGAGATATCACTTCATACGCACTCTTTTGGAAGAGGGATAGCTAAAGCTAGGAAAGGTGCATACAAGTGAAAATCCTGCAAACATGTTTACGAAGGTGGTCAACAAGGAGAAGTTGAGCTTTTGCTCATCTTCAATCGGCATTCAAGGATAAGAAGCCAGGATGGAAAGCAATCACAGGTTTGGTTTGGAGATCAGTCTCCAAGTGGGAGATTGTTAAGTATGGATTCTGATTTATCCCTTGTAATTTTCTGTGGTAAAAGCACACATTTGTAAGGCCCCCATTATGAGGAGAAGCCATCGTGCGTGAAGGAAAATCACTCGTCGAAAACCAAAGTTTTCACGGCCAAAAATCAGGGGCAACTTTTAGGGGCCTCGGGGGTGGAAGCCCCCTGAGACTTTTTTTTCCCTCGCCGGAATATTTCTTTTCGCCGGATTATTATGGCCGGACGGCGGCCGGAAAGTGGTCGAAAATCGACCGGTCGGTTGGCCGGTGGCCGGTAGCCGAATTGAATGGCCGGTGGCCGAATTCAAAAGCGGATTTGTCTACACAAGGGCGGCCACACATGGGCGGATTGGAGGGTCCGATTTGGACTTATTCACACAAGGACGGCTACACATGGTTGCCTCTCATGAGAGAGGGCATCCCTTTTGGCCTATAAAAGGAGGCCATTTCTACACACATTTTATAGTGTGAAGTTGATGCAACAAGGTGGGTGTGAGGTGGTGAGAGTGAAGCAAGGTGGGAGCTCTATTAAGGGTATAATCCCTTTGTAAACTACTTCTTGTTTTCAAGTACTACAGCCATTGAGTGGCTGCTTTTTCGTGGACGTAGCCCACATTGGGTGAACCACGTATATCGTGTGTACTCTCTCTCTCTCTCTACTCTATAATCTCTTGTGTGTGAAATCTATCTCTCTCCATTAAGTAATCTACTCAAATATCTATTTAGCTACATCTTATTTCCTAAAATTCTCCACTGCTACTGCCTCCATTTGAGTAGCAGCGAGAAAGAGGGTGTCCCTTTCTACCACATTTGTTGCAAGGTTTGTTTGTGTAGCAGTATTTCGCTACGTGTCCCATTCTTCCACATTCATAACACTTTTGTCCGTTTGTCGATGTTGATGGTGAATGCCTTCCCCTTGAAGACGTTGCGATAAAAACTCCTCGTGATGAGGTGAGTGAACTTCTTTGCTTTCTTTCATCTACTTGGATTGAGTTGATGACATCTTGGAATGGTGGTGTTGGTTCTTTTTCTTCAAGAATTGTGACTAAGTGGTCATAAGAAGGTGGAAGTGCACTTAATAGTATGGCCACTTTGTCATCTTCTGGTACTTCGACCTGGAAATAAGTGAGCTGCGTGACAATGCTCTTGAGCCTATTTCACTAGGCTAGCAATGTCCTCCTCTTCAATCATAGTAACTTTGTAGAGCTGTCTTTTAAGACTAACTTTGCTTCTTTTGGCCCTAGCTCCAAAATTACTTTCTAGGACATGCCAGGCATCATGTGCATGCTTACATTCATCTATGAAATGCATGTAGTTGTCATGCAAGGAGGTGATGATGATTCCCAATGCTTGTTTGTCTTTGGCCAAATTCTGTGCACTTGCTATGAGTGTAGATGCCCTAGTGTGCACTGCATCGGGTTCGGCTTGTTGCTCTAAGGCAGTGCTGATGACAGACCACAAACATTTTTTCATAAGGTAGCCTCTTAACTTCGTTTGCCAAGTGTGAAATCCTCCCCGTTGAGTTTCTCTATTCCCTTGTCCCCCATTTGTGCCAATAGAGGGGTCTTAGCTTAGGAGACTCTCCTAGCCAGTGTCTGCCTCTTTACACGAGCATAATCGATGATAGAAAAATTTATTTGTAAATTTGTGTGCTCGGTTGCAAATTTTAAGGGTTCATTGTAAGAGAGAGAGAGAGAGAGAGAGAGAGAGAGAGAGAGAGAGAGAGAGAGAGAGAGAGAGAGAGAGAGAGAGAGAGAGATCCCCCTTTTTTTGTGAAGCTCCTCTTCACCGTCGCGTCGGTGAAGCACCTCTTCACAAGGAGGTAATGTCCTTTGATACCTTTTGAGGCTTTGAAAGAACTCCCTCTTTGAAGCTGTTGAAGTGGGTGTTCAAGCTCTTTTGAGTGCTTTGGAGAATCTTGATGAAGCCTTAATAGTTTGAATGCCTCGACTTTATGCCTGGACGAGCATTCAGTGCTCTGCAGTGAGAACAGACTCTAGTGGCCTTGGAGGCTTGCCTTGGAGCCGGTGCACAGGGTGGGAGCATCCCCTTGTGGTAGCTTGGCCTTTGGCCTCTTGGGCGCGGGATCCCGTCCTAGTGCCAATGGGCAAGCGGATACTTTCCGGGCACGTCGGGCAGGCCGGGTACCTATCGCACAAGCGCGGGTAGGAGCGGGTAGCATGGCGGTTCGTCGGGCATGCGCGGGCAGCTTGGTCAAGCTCCGGGATGCGCGGGTCGGCACCGAAAAATCTTCTGCGTGTGATTGCTCTCCAGCGGACCCGCCAGCTCCACAAAACTCTTTTGCATGCGGTTTTTGGTCCGCCCGCTTCCCCCCACAATAAGCAATGGAGTTGACCCCGAGACCTCAAGGCCAAATATAGGTTGCTCAAATTGGGCTAGCCAACAAGCCCACAAGCCTTGCTTGTGGAAGAGCTCAAAAAAGTAGGTTCTTAAGCCAGGGTTAGCACGTTTACACACACACACACACACCTATTCTTTGGCAATTTTAAGGGTGAGTTTAATGGAGTTCTCAGGCTCAGATTGTAGAGCTTGAAGGCTCTATGGGAAGCTTGTGAGGAAAGCTTCAAGATGAGATGATTAAAGCTTGATAAGTACAAAATCAGGAAGATTAATTGAAGATGCAAACAACTAGAAAATTGACACAAAAATGACTAGAAAATGCAAAAATTGGATACTAATCTTCTCCCTAATCAAGCCTATCTAGCCATGGAGGGTAGTGGCCTCTTGGGTGTGCCAAGGACATGCCCACACATAACTAGATTAGTGCTTAATTAGTGAGATGCAACTAGGTATGAAAATGTTAATGGGCTGCAACAATGAAATGCTAATCAATCTAATGGAGATGCTAATGAATAACGCACACTAATGCATAATGACAATCCTAGCTAGTGAGGCGGTCCGGGGCGGGCAACAAGAGAGGCGACCTCTAAACACCCCTCAAGGCTCCCGTGCTGCTCAATTAGGGCTGGGGCAACCACAAGCACAACACAACAACAAACCCACAGCCAAACCCAAACAAGATAGGGGCACCACCTAGTTATGGTATGCGAACTAGGACGCAAGAGAGATTTTGGCACAACCAAGAAGATGCACCACACAACACACACAAACAACCTCACACCAAGACACACACAAACTGGACCAGAGAGAGCTAGAGCAAAGGGAAGAGAGAGAGAAAAGGATCTTGCGTAATACCTTATTTGTGACTTGCAAATGGAGATGGTTCGTTATGATGCTATCGTAGAACTTGTATAAAACTCACTCAATGCTTAGTGATTGCTAAACATTGCCAAAACACACACACATTGTCTTAGGGTGTGGGAGACCTCTCACCACAGTACCCTCTTACAATGGACACAAAACTGGCAATGAAAAACACACTAAAACCCTTTCTAAAATCAAGATCAACTGATAAAAACTCAAAATACACAAGTCACTTTGAATTCACCAAACCGTATTGCACAAATGGAAGGACGAAGATTTGAACGTCGAATCACGCCTTTGATGCACCAAACCTCAATTTATTGATGATAAAGGAGCATATACAATAGTGGTTTTGAGATTTGTGAAACTCACGCTCTCTCACTTGCAATGTGTAGCTTGAAATCTTCTCTCACACCAAGAGTGAAGCTCACAAGTGGTTGCTACACCTAAGTCTCTCCTCATGCATAGAGTGTTGGGGTGCTATGTGAGATGTTGGAGGTTGTTTTACAAGAAGGAGAGGGCCTATTTATAGGTTGGAGACCCCTGATTAAGATTATTGGAAATCCTAATTTACAAGCTAACAAATCAGGATTATGATTTTTTTGAATATCAAAACATGGCGGGCCTTCTTTGTCTGCTTGAGTCATGGGTGTGGGCTCAAAAGAGAGCATTATTGATGGTAGATAAGGTGAAAGTAAGTTTTAAGGAAGGGGGGAGAGAGAGAGAGAGAGAGAGAGAGAGAGAGAGAGAGAGAGAGTTACTATACATGTCTTGAGGTGAGGTGTCTTTTATGGTTAGGTCAATGCTATTTTGTGTTAGTATGTTAGTCGTTAGTAATCACTAGAAAGTTAATGTTACATTTACAATGGGTAGAGTGAGTTGATTTGATGAAGGAAGAGGGGTGAATTAAAAGAGAATCATTGAGATGGTGAAGCTTTGAAGAAGCTTGAACTCACCCTTGTGTAGATTGTGGAAAAAATGACCGCTGGTCTTCTTCTTCTTCTTCGCTTCTTTACGCCGCCGCCACGGTTGACCACCACGATGAAAAGAGGATTTGTTGATGAAAAATCCTCAATTTGCAGAAGTTATCATGGTTAAGATGCTGAATTTTAGATATTTTAGGAGAGGTAAATGAAATTGTAACATAGAAGCAATAGAGAGAGACATGGAGAGGGTGTATGTATGTAGAGGTTCATAAAAGAACTATAGGGATGAGAGAGAAGGGTAATGGTGAAGAGGGTGGGAGAAGCCATGGAAATTGCAGGTTTGAGTGAGGGAAGGAGAGGGAGGGATGTGTAAGAGTGAGTAGGTGTGTGGAAGGGTGAGAGAAGACTAAGGGCTACTTGTGAGAAAAGTGGGCAGGCTGGGGTCCACTCAAAAAATCATAGTTCACCGTTGGTAGCTCCAAAAATCATGAAAAAATTTGAGGTGATTATTCAGAGCGTGGGCTACATTTTCTCTTTTGATCACCGCTCCAAATTCGGAGTGGAGATAGGTGTCAAAATTCTCACCAAAAAGCCTATTTTTTATGCCTACAAAAGTCTTTTAGTGGCCCCCTCCTTTGTTGAATTTGTACAATGCATCCAAGAGTGAGCCCCTCCTTTGTCATATTATAATACAAAGCATTCAAGTTTCCCTTGACCCATGCATGGAGGAGGATTATTGGTGAAATAAGAAATATATACATGGTGGGACTAGTGTATGGACTATTCATGGACTTTAGCTCAATGAGCACATGGTGTTAGAATAATGAGTAAAAATAATAATAAAAATATGGAGGAGTTATGGATATGGAAAGATATTGGAATCATATGATATGGTCCCTCCTTGAATTATTTTGGGTGAAAGAGGAAAAGGTATGCAAGTAAATAATATAATAAAAGTAACCAATGAGTAGAAATCAATTTTTTGTTTTCACGAGGGTGAGGGTGAAAATGTAGGAGTGATTTGTATAAAGGAAAAATATGAGGTTAGAGTATGTACATATTGGCAAAAAATATAATTATGGTGTAAGAGGATGAAAGAAGGTGTACATAGGTTTAATAAAACACACACCTAAGTAGAAATATTTAAATAAAATACCAAAATAATTATAAAAAATCCCTATATTTAGGCCATATATACAATGAAATATTTACACACAAAGAGGCCATAATATACTTTTATTTTTATTTTTTTTATTTTTTTTGGCTCACCTAGCCCGGGGACTAGCTAGCTGAGGGTTTTTAAGAAGATATGGGAAAAGCCCCCTAACTCACACACGCCTATGTACAGTGAAATGGTAGGGATAGCCATAGCGTTTGGGTGAATTTGGTAGGGTGGAGTAATCTAATATGGCAATTATGGAGAGCCGAAAAACGGCTATCATTAGCCCTTCCCCCAGGATGATGGTATATTCATGTACCATCATAGAGCATCTTTTCCAAAGAGAGTGCTTCAGAGTCCTTGACGAGATCTTCATTGTTTGGCCACTCAGAATTTTGACTGGAGTTACACTCATGCTTCATGTAACAATACTTACATGAGACAACGGCCTTTGGACAGATCTTTGGTAGATCCTTTGGTAGAAGGCGACTCAAATAGGGCTTCAAGCGATACCCGTTTACCTTCCTGGAGTGATCTTTACCATTCAAGTCCATAAGCTGATAGTAACTAGAATTGAAAGCCTTGCTTACTATGTATGGCCCTTGCCATCTAGTTTCAAACTTGGCATCAAAACGATTGTCAAGTCGATTGTCATACCTTCGCACAAGCTCTCCTTCCTTGATGCCTTTGTCCTTCAGTTTCTTGTCGTGCGTTTCTTTCGCTTGTGTGGCTTTCCTCTTGTAGCACTCGTATGCTGCTTCTCTTTTCCACTCAAGCTCCACTAAAGTAATAAGTCGATCCATCCATACCTCCTGATCATCTTGTGCTCCTTTGCCATGAAGTCGCATTGTTGGAATGTTGAGCTCGATAGGCTGCAGAGCCTCTTGACCATAGACCAAGTGAAATGGTGTGAACTCCGTGGCTTCCCTATATGTGGTTCGATATGCCCACAAGGCACCATCCAAGAAGTCATCCCATAATTTGGTCTTGTTTTGCACCATCTTTCTGATGATTCCTGCCATGACACCATTAGCCTTCTCCACCAAACCATTTGACTGTGGGTAGTATGGTGTGCTATGACGATGTAAAATGTGAAGCTCTTCACAAACTTCTGTGAGCAAGCCCTTCCTAAACCCTGGACCATTATCAGAAACAATCTCCAAAGGTGTGCCAAATCTGCAACAAATGTGAGTGTACACAAACTTGCTAACTGTCCTCTCATTCACTCTTGCCACACTTTGAGCTTCCACCCACCTAGTCATATAGTCTACAGCCACTAGAATGTAGAGTTTACCATTTTTTGTCCTAGGCAGAGGACCCATAGCATCAATGCCCCACTTTTCAAAGGGTCCATTTGCAAGCACTATTTGCCTCGGGCCAGGCACCAACCTTCTATTTCCATTTATCTGACAATTGTGACAGCTTTTACACCAATGTTGAACATCCACATGCAAGCTTGGCCAAACATACCCCGCAAGCAAAATCTTCTTCACAGTTGATTCTTGGGAAAAATGACCACCACATACCTCTTCATGCAAACCTTTCAGAATGGCTGGAATTTCCTCGATAGTTGGTACTCTTCTGCACACTTGATCTTTCCCTCTTTGATAGAGGGAGCCTTCTAGGAAGAGATAGAAACTTGCCTTCTTCATAAGTCTCCTCTTCTGAGCCTTCGTGAAGTCTTGTGGAAACTCACCCTCCAAAATGTAGCGAATAATGGGAGCCAATGACTCCAATCCCTGGTATCTCGGTTGCTTGACAGTTGTTGCCACCATGATGACCTGCACTTCTCTCTCAACACATGTAACTGCTTGTTGTGCAAGTAAATCGGCATCTTCATTTTGTTTCCTCGGAATATGATATAGTTGCACTTCTTCAAACTGATTAAACATCCTACGAATGGCATGAACTTTTGTCCTTAAGCTTTCATTCTTGCATGCCCAAATGCCTAAAATCTGTTTAACAATGAGAAGTGCATCTCCTTTTACCATGAGACGTTTTATCCCTTGGCCAATGCACATCTTCAAACCATGAAGTAGTGTGTCGTATTCTGCTTCATTGTTGCTAGTTGAACCTGGTAGATTGACCTTTTCTTTCATGACCACCTCTCCACTTGGGTTGAGCAACACTAGCCCTCCCCCTGCTTTCCCTATGGCTCGTCGAAAAGCTCCATCAAAGAACAAGGTAAAAGCATTGGGAATACTTTTTGGTGGTGGTAATGGTAGGGTCTTTACTTCAGGCACCTTAATCTTCTTTTCATGCACCCTATAAGTGAGAATCCCTGCCAATTGTGCACGCACACTATCTTCTACCTTGAAAGAGTATTGAAACTCTTGCAGCTCCATAATCCACTTTGAGATCCTAGTACTAAGATTCATTTGAGATGACACCCAAGGGAACAAATTCTCTGCAGTGAGAATTACAAAAGGTTTTGGTAGCAGGTAGGATCTAAACTTTCTCACCGCAAACATGAGAGAAAGCATCATGAGTTCTGCTTCTGTGTAGTCTCTCTCCAAAGCATTCATGACCCTACTAGCAAAGTAGATGGGTCGCATCCTTGTACTATGGGGATCTTGTTGTAGCAACACAGCACCAATTGTTTCCCTTCCAACACTAGAGCTAACAAAGAATGTGTACTCCCAACAAGGAGGCATGAGTGTTGGTAGCTCTGACAAAATGACTTTAATGTTACAAAAATACTCTTCAAGCTCATCAGACCATGCAAATTCTACTTGTTGTGTCAACTTTTGCAAAGGATGAAGCAACTCTGAAGCTAAGTGAATAAAGCGTGACATATACTTCACTTTTTGAATGAATGATATGACCTCTTTGAGATTCTTGGGTGAGGGGAGCTCAATAAGAGCCTTTGCCTTTGAAGGATCCACCTCAATTCCTTTATAGGAAACCTTGTGACCAAGCAAGATCACTTCATCCTCAGCTATGTGACACTTGTCGGGGTTGAGTTGACCTCCCATGTCATAGAGCTTCTTTAAACCTTCTTCTACCCTTTGTAAATGCAATGATTTTGAGCTATAAATGCAAAAATCATCAATAAAAACCCTAATGGACTTTCCAAAGAATGCTTGAAACACCATGTTCATGAAGCGTTGGAAAGTTGCAGGAGCATTTGTTAGGCCAAATGGCATGACTCTAAAAGCATAACAACCCCAAGGAGTGATAAAGGTTGTTTTCAATTGATCCTCCAATGCGATACCTATTTGAAAGTAACCCGAGTAGCCATCACACACAGTGTACTTCTCATGACCAGCTACCTCATTTAGTATCTCATCCTGGAATGGGAGGGGAAAGTGATCTCTTTTTGTTGCCTCATTGAGGGGACGGTAATCCACACACACCCTCCACTTGCCATTTTTCTTTGGAGTGACAACAACAGGAGAGACCCACTCTGAATTCTCCACTGGATAAATGAAACCTGCTGCTAGAAGCTTTCTTACCTCCTTGAGTAGAGCCTGTTCCTTTATAACTCCTAGCCTTCGTAGCTTCTGAGCTTTAGGTGTGGCCTCAGGCTTTAACTCAATCTTGTGTTGAACAACATCTACCCCACGCACGTCGGTGTAGTCTTTAGCAAAAAGCCTAGGAAACTTCCTTAGCACACATTTGAACTCCTCTCTTTCATCCTTTGTAAGTGTTGTTGATAGCATACCTTCCAGCATCCCTTCATCTTGGACACCTTCGTTCTCTTGAGGACCTACCTCCTCCAAGCCTTGACAAGAGGTCTCTTGGTTGCTTGGCTTAAACCTTACCCCCATGACTTCGATGGAAGACTCCTCTTCAGTAATGCTGCCGCTACTTTCTTCTTCTGAAGTGCTATCGGTCCAACCTTCTTCCGTCTCACTTTGAGATGATTCTTCATGGAGCTCCTCTTGGCGTTGCTCCTTCATGTCAAAGACAACCTTCTTATGATTGTCATTCCTGCAAATTAATTTCCCACTCTCCCAATCCTGCAAAGCTCGCATTTTCATTAGCCATGGTCTTCCCAGGATAAATGGATAACCACTTCCCTTGGTCGACATACATAAAAATCCACCGCTTTCTTAATGCCAAAGGCCTCTACAAAGACATTTTTACAAATGCCTACACACCTAGCCTTGCTATTGTTTGCCATCTTGACTTTGATTTCAGGTGTCTCATGGATGTGCATGCCTAATCTTTGCATGAGTCCCTCTGTCATGATGCAAATTTGTGCACCCCCATCCACTAGACCTTTCCTAACCAATCTTCCTTTGATGTAACAGTCTAGCACCGGTGTAATGTCCTCATTCATTTCAACTTGTGCAATTTTTACAACAGGCACACTCTCTTTTACCTTTCTCCTAGTGCTAACTTCCATTGTTAAATCCCTCCTAACTTGTGGGCATAATGCAAGAAACTGAGGCCATGAGATATCAGGACCCTTACCTCGCATGTCTTCCAACAGGTTGTATGGAGCCATACCATGTCCAAGAGGGAAGTCTTGGAGATTGATACGACGTCGAGTCCTCTTAGCTTCCTTGGTCTCCTTTGCCTTCTTGCCTTGTCCATGGTCACTCTGTGATGGGACACCCTCTTTCTCTTTACCTTTTCATCGGCCACGCTTAATGCCATTTGCTTCCATGTCAACCTCATTTGAGTTTGTCACCTCTACCACATGCACATTTGGATCTGGCAAAGGTGGAACTCCCTCTACCCCTTGTGGAGGTGGTCTTGGTCCATTTGGCCTTTGTAGAAGCCTTGGTTGTTGACCAGCTCCTTCTCCTGCATTCATTACTGGGTAATTCAAGTTAGGTCTTCCTGGCTCCCCACGGGGCCAAGGACAATTATACATCCCATGTCCAGACTCTCCGCAATTCCAACATTGCAAGACTCTCCTAGGTCGTGGATCTCGCTCTTCAGACTTCTTTGCTTGTCCCTTTGGACCTACAGCTTGTGCAAGGTGAATTGACAGGCTGCTTAAAGATTCGTTTAACTTCTCAATTACTTCCGCCGTTACCTCAGGAAGCTCCCTCGATGTTGATGCTTGTGACTTACCTTTGGGTCTAAGACCTTCTATTGGAACCTCTCCCCTTAAGCACTTGAGTTTCCTATATTTCTCAGCAGCCCTAGTTTCAGCTGCATCAAAGGTAGCAGGTGCACCCGCCTCAACTTTTACCTTAAGGTCAGGAAAGAGTCCGGCTATGAACCTCTCCTTCTTTAAAAATTATGCACCATCACCAGGGTTAGCAACATTTCGTATCCATAGAGCCCAAAGACGTAGAAACTCTTGCTTGTACAAGTAGTAGTCATCTAAGTCTTTTTGCTTATGAGAAACAATGTCTTGCCATAATTTTTGAGTGTTTTGGGGATCAAAGAAGTATTTCTTGAAACGATTCAAAACTTCTGTGTAATTCCCCTTAACTTCCTCAGGCAAAGAGTCAAACCAAGTGCTAGCATCTTTCCTAAGGACCACCTCAAACATTTCTACACGTTCTTGATCAGTTATTATCCTCTTGATACGGCAAGACATCTTGAAATTCGCTAAAAATAATTCTGCATCCTCTTCAGGCTCTCCAAAGAAAAGAGGATACCCAGACATTTGGCGTTGGCTTTCCATTGAATTTATTTCAAAGTGATACCCGTTTTTGTTTTTCTTTCTTAAAAAGATTTACGCAATAATGTTTTTTAGCTTGCAATCTATTCTACAACAAAATAAAGATATTCACATCAAACGACCTATGATAATCAATAAGAGGTAGGATGACAGGGTTTGGTGATGCGAGAATTTCTCCTACTCTTTGGGCACCAAACATGAACACCATACGTTGTTGAAAATGGATTTTCCTACTAATTGCAATGTTTATTCTAATGTGTGGAGTGAAATGGAAGGGGAAAACCTCTATTCCTGGGCCATTATCCATGGTCTATGCATGACCTAATGCTTAAAACAAAACAAAAATATAGACGTCCAAACTAAGGTCGTACCTAATGAGAGGCAAAATAAAAGGATTTACTGAAGCGTTTATCTCGGCCAACCTAAGAGGACCTAAAATTCTACGAATGACACGTTGAAATTGCAACTTAGTACTAACAATTATGTGTACCTTTTGCCTTGCAATGGGAATGAAGGGATCATACAAATTTTCGTGATTCATGCAAACTACTTGACTATGCTAAAGGTTGATTCTACACAAAAATACACAAGCCGTCCTCACGGGGGGCACCAATTTGAGGCGGTCCGGGGCAGGCAACAAGAGAGGCGACCTCTAAACACCCCTCAAGGCTCCCGTGCTGCTCAATTGGGGCTGGGGCAACCACAAGCACAACACAACAACAAACCCACAGCCAAACCCAAACAAGATAGGGGCACCACCTAGTTATGGTATGCGAACTAGGACGCAAGAGAGATTTTGGCACAACCAAGAAGATGCACCACACAACACACACAAACAACCTCACACCAAGACACACACAAACTGGACCAGAGAGAGCTAGAGCAAAGGGAAGAGAGAGAGAAAAGGATCTTGCGTAATACCTTATTTGTGACTTGCAAATGGAGATGGTTCGTTATGATGCTATCGTAGAACTTGTATAAAACTCACTCAATGCTTAGTGATTGCTAAACATTGCCAAAACACACACACACACTGTCTTAGGGTGTGGGAGACCTCTCACCACAGTACCCTCTTACAATGGACACAAAACTAGCAATGAAAAACACACTAAAACCCTTTCTAAAATCAAGATCAACTGATAAAAACTCAAAATACACAAGTCACCTTGAATTCACCAAACCGTATTGCACAAATGGAAGGACGAAGATTTGAACGTCGAATCACGCCTTTGATGCACCAAACCTCAATTTATTGATGATAAAGGAGCATATACAATAGTGGTTTTGAGATTTGTGAAACTCACGCTCTCTCACTTGCAATGTGTAGCTTGAAATCTTCTCTCACACCAAGAGTGAAGCTCACAAGTGGTTGCTACACCTAAGTCTCTCCTCATGCATAGAGTGTTGGGGTGCTATGTGAGATGTTGGAGGTTGTTTTACAAGAAGGAGAGGGGCCTATTTATAGGTTGGAGACCCCTGATTAAGATTATTGGAAATCCTAATTTACAAGCTAACAAATCAGGATTATGATTTTTTTGAATATCAAAACATTGCGGGCCTTCTTTGTCTGCTTGAGTCATGGGTGTGGGCTCAAAAGAGAGCATTATTGATGGTAGATAAGGTGAAAGTAAGTTTTAAGGAAGGGGAGAGAGAGAGAGAGAGAGAGAGAGAGAGAGAGAGAGAGTTACTATACATGTCTTGAGGTGAGGTGTCTTTTATGGTTAGGTCAATGCTATTTTGTGTTAGTATGTTAGTCGTTAGTAATCACTAGAAAGTTAATGTTACATTTACAATGGGTAGAGTGAGTTGATTTGATGAAGGAAGAGGGGTGAATTAAAAGAGAATCATTGAGATGGTGAAGCTTTGAAGAAGCTTGAACTCACCCTTGTGTAGATTGTGGAAAAAATGACCGCTGGTCTTCTTCTTCTTCTTCGCTTCTTTACGCCGCCGCCACGGTTGACCACCACGATGAAAAGAGGATTTGTTGATGAAAAATCCTCAATTTGCAGAAGTTATCATGGTTAAGATGCTGAATTTTAGATATTTTAGGAGAGGTAAATGAAATTGTAACATAGAAGCAATAGAGAGAGACATGGAGAGGGTGTATGTATGTAGAGGTTCATAAAAGAACTATAGGGATGAGAGAGAAGGGTAATGGTGAAGAGGGTGGGAGAAGCCATGGAAATTGCAGGTTTGAGTGAGGGAAGGAGAGGGAGGGATGTGTAAGAGTGAGTAGGTGTGTGGAAGGGTGAGAGAAGACTAAGGGCTACTTGTGAGAAAAGTGGGCAGACTGGGGTCCACTCAAAAAATCATAGCTCACCGTTGGTAGCTCCAAAAATCATGAAAAAATTTGAGGTGATTATTCAGAGCGTGGGCTACATTTTCTCTTTTGATCACCGCTCCAAATTCGGAGTGGAGATAGGTGTCAAAATTCTCACCAAAAAGCCTATTTTTTATGCCTACAAAAGTCTTTTAGTGGCCCCCTCCTTTGTTGAATTTGTACAATGCATCCAAGTGTGAGCCCCTCCTTTGTCATATTATAATACAAAGCATTCAAGTTTCCCTTGACCCATGCATGGAGGAGGATTATTGGTGAAATAAGAAATATATACATGGTGGGACTAGTGTATGGACTATTCATGGACTTTAGCTCAATGAGCACATGGTGTTAGAATAATGAGTAAAAATAATAATAAAAATATGGAGGAGTTATGGATATGGAAAGATATTGGAATCATATGATATGGTCCCTCCTTGAATTATTTTGGGTGAAAGAGGAAAAGGTATGCAAGTAAATAATATAATAAAAGTAACCAATGAGTAGAAATCAATTTTTTGTTTTCACGAGGGTGAGGGTGAAAATGTGGGAGTGATTTGTATAAAGGAAAAATATGAGGTTAGAGTATGTACATATTGGCAAAAAATATAATTATGGTGTAAGAGGATGAAAGAAGGTGTACATAGGTTTAATAAAACACACACCTAAGTAGAAATATTTAAATAAAATACCAAAATAATTATAAAAAATCCCTATATTTAGGCCATATATACAATGAAATATTTACACACAAAGAGGCCATAATATACTTTTATTTTTTTATTTTTTATTTTTTTTTGGCTCACCTAGCCCAGGGACTAGCTAGCTGAGGGTTTTTAAGAAGATATGGGGAAAGCCCCCTAACTCACACACGCCTATGTACAGTGAAATGGTAGGGATAGCCATAGCGTTTGGGTGAATTTGGTAGGGTGGAGTAATCTAGTATGGAAATTATGGAGAGCCGAAAAACGGCTATCACTAGGACAGCATGGCTCTGATACCAAATGTTAGGAATTGGATCGTGCTAGCTATGGTGGATGAAAGAGAAACATAGCGTCAATGCGTGAGTTTGTGTGTAAGTAAGGTTATCACTCAAGTGAATTAGGTTTAAATGAGCTTTAAGTAGCTCTACAGCCTTGCTCCACATAGTAGAGCTCACATGAAACCCTTTTTGTCTTCATGAAATGAGCTTTAAGTAGCTCTACAGCCTTGCTCCACAGCATGTGGGATAAATCCACTCTCTTCTCCTTGACTCACACCTTAGGACAAAGCTCACACTTTACACTAGTGTCCTGGGTGCACACAACACCAAGATAAGAACAAAAGGGGGTGGCGACAAGGGCGCACATAACAATCCAGTAGGGGTCCTTTTTGGCTGGTTTGTGCGCCCTTGTGGCCACTCCCCTTTTTTCTATCCTAGCCTTGTGTGCACCCCAAGACACTGAAAGAGCTCAAACCCAATTGAACTTTAGGTGTCTATGCATTACTTCATCCCCTTCCCCTGGCATTGCTGGAGCCAAAGCTGACAGGGTGCATGAACACTTGAAATCAAGCAAAGTATGTTCTTTTCTAGGGTCCAGGGGTGCTCATAACCCTTGTTTGGGTCTTTTGTGTGCCCTTGTGGCCACCCCCTCTTTTGCATTTCTTGGGCTTGTGTGCACCCCAAGACACTGGGAAAGCACATACTTTACTTGATTTCAAGTGTTCAACTATAAATACACCCCCTTTGTCTCAAACACTGGTGGACCCAACGGTTGTACATTAGACATGCATCATTTAACTTAAAAACATTAAGAAGGTAAAGAACTTAAGGGTGTAAGCATGTTAACTTGTCATGCTTTTTGTGCTAGCTATCATGTGGCAACAAGCATATCTTGTAAGCATAATGAGAGTGTAACTTTTCAAACGTGTGGGAATCCATCAAATATTTCAAAATAGGGAGACCACCCTGAATTCACTTTCCTGACCATTTACGCAGTGTTACTCTAACGGGAGTGGGGCAGTCAAAAGGCATGGAGAGAAGCGGAGTGGGGCAGTCAACATGCATGGAGAGAAGTGGGGCGCAGGGGCCAGAGGTAAGAGAGAACCAAAAACAAAGTCGAGGGCTGAACTTTCTGCTACTTCTTCTCTGCCCCGAAAAAGGGTGAAGCTCTCTGATTCCCCAGCATCCCCAATGGCAAAGACCTTGCATACAAAGGGGAAGGATGACTCAGGTACTCTCTCTCTCTACCTCATTATGATTTGAGAGGATAGTTGCTGGTGATGTCTTGGCTGGAGAGTTGTCCCTTGATGTTGGCTTTAGCAGTAGGACATCTTGTGAATAGTCACTTGAAATACAATCGCTCAAGTCGAAGTCTGGCTCAAGAAGCACAAACCAGTGTTTGATTTGAACCTTGAAATTGGAAGGAAGTGCTCAATACTGCACTTTCCTACTGTTAACACACTCTTGGCTACATTATTTTTTACCTACCAACAAATAGAAAAATCTGCTAATCTTGTGACATTAGGGTGTGCAGGCCGATGGAAAGCTCCAAAGTTTATAGTCCCAGTACAGAGCAAGTTCTATATTACAGTAGAAGAGTTCAATGATGTTCATGGCCTCTCCCTGGCTGGTGCCAACCCCAAACTAGTGAGGTGGGATCATATCAGTGTTGTGGAGTGGTTCAGTGTTTTCAGAGAGTCAAAGAATCGTAGTCACTATTGCATTAAATGCAGTTGTTTGCATACTAATATGTTTGACCAGGTGATGCAGCTGCATTACAAGGTGTACCAGAAGCCCCCAACAAACATGGAGATCAACTCTGCGTTCGCTAAGGGGTTTGTAAAAGAATTCAGCCCAGTGGCAATTGCAAGTAGCTCAACCATGCAATTCAATTGGGCTGAATTCGTTGTCCAGCATTTGCAGGACCTCCGAGAGAAAGGGTACTACGAGACCCATGTCGAAAAGTGGAGGATCCGCAATGTATGTCAAAACATCGAGGAGACGCAAGCTAAAATGAAGGAGGATACCAAGGAGACACCCATTTCTCACCATAGCACTCACCAGCAGGCTGAAAGCCTGTCATTTTTTGGCGTTGAGAATTTGCAGCACATAAAGAATGCCTCTGAAATTCTCGGCAAACAACTAGAAGATGCTAAAGAACATCTTCTAACTGCAAAATTAGAGTTTGAATCTGCGAGGGTTGTCCAAGCAAGCAATGCTAGGGTCACCCCAATTGTGCTTGCTATGAGACAAAAGCTTCACGACACTGAAAATGAATTACAGAGGTTACTACAGAGCGACAGCGTGGATGCAAAGACGGAAATAGAGTGGTAAGTAAAAATAGAGACATTTAAAGAGACATTGGAATGTTTGGCATTTCCTGACAGTAAGGACACTCTTGATGCTGACTCAACTTGTTAGCGTGTAAGTGTGTCACTTTTATGCTTCCACCGTATGATTGGAATATGTGCACAACAAACCTATGTACTTACCATGCTCCTCTTTTTTTTGGTGTGCAGATTAATGTGGAGGTTATGGAAGCAAAAGTGAATACATGTGAAGGTCAACTGCAGCTCCTAATGCACATGAGCAAGATGCTACAAGGCTCCTCCATTCCCACTGCCCTGTGTAATATGGCTATGGATACTTTTACAGAAAGTATAGAAGGGGTATGCGATGGGACGATGATCAACCCGTGCAGTGGCTGCAGTTTGCTACTTGAAGTAAAGGGAAACAATGCCACGGTCAAGATGCCCTGTGGGCATAGCTACCACTTTCTCTGCTTTGCAACTGCATGCTCCTTGTCGACAAAATGTAGAGCTGTGACCTGCCAGCAAAGGATACCACAAGAATGGTGTTGGAAATCCACAGGTCAAAGACATCCAATCACACCAACATCTGGTGAGATTGTACAGGGTGTGCTAATTAGCATACCCAGTGTGTTAATTAGAATATTGAGTGTGTTAACTGGATATGCTAATTAGCATATCTTGTATGCTAATTAGCATGCTCGGTATGCCGATTAGCATACTGGTTATGCTGATTAGCATACAAGATATGCTAATTGTTAGAAGCTGGACACACCCCATGGTAGTAACTACTCGGAGGATTATTATTTTTTGTAATTATTCATTCATTGAGGAAAACCTGATTTTTCACCTTGTAATTATTGGGACTTACAGAAGTTTCCAGATTGTATCCCAGTTTTGATAGTTAGATTGAGTAGATGGTTGATTTTGGAACTTTAGGGTTTGAGAAATTGTAGGTATATATACCACTTTTTGACCTTAATGAAAGACCTTTTGTCATTTTTAAAAAACAAGTTTGAAGTTTGTGAGTGAGTGTACTGTGTACGAGAGAGAGAGAGTGTGAGCTTCATCTTGACGCTACGTGTGCTTCGGTGGTTGGAATCGAGTGCGGAGAAGTGTAGCGTGTTGCCCCCGACGAGAGCTATGCATCGATACCTACTTTGCGCGCGTACGGTCCGGTTTTGCGAGCTCCTTCTACGAGCTTCATCGGGTGTTTGGGTGAGCATGCGTTGTTCGATTTTGCATTGTAGCATATCCACGTGTTCACATTGAGTAGAACTACACATTAGGCACTTTAGATTTCGGAAATGAAGACCTGCAGATTTCGGCCAGACATCCTATGTGTTTTTTCACTAGGTGTTTTGGGTCGGGATTTTGGTTCATAGATCTTAGGGAGAGCGGCCTATTGGTATTAGTAGGGTCTCCTTCAAGTTCTATGGTGTTTCGAGATTTTTTGATGGGTGTTCGGCTCTAGAAAGCGTTGTAGGAAGTTTCCTCATATGCACTCTTGAAGGCTGTGACTTAGACAATTGGTAGAGACCTCTTTAGGAATTAGTTAGGAGTCGGTCGAGTGTAGGTTGACACCTTATGCTTGCTTCCACGCGCCTGCGGGTCAAGCTTCATCCTTAGCTGACATTACATGTTAGGTGAGTTCTCACTGTGCTGACGTCCGTCGCGGCATATCCGTCCAACATTGGTGCCGCTGTCGGGGACGAAAACCTTAGGTAGGTGACTGAGACTAATCCTTGAGGATTGGGGTTTTTTACTTGCCAAGAGCCTTGCTTTACATTTAGATAGGATCAGAGAGTGGAGGACTCTCTAGGTCTTAGAGGGAGTCTAGGAAGTGTGTGTCTGGCCTAGATCCTTCGACTTAGGTAGGCTTAGGTAGTTTTAGGTGGTGGTCTAGGGTAAGAGTTGGAGTGGTAGAAGCGGTGAGAGGAGAGCTTGAGAGTCCGGAGAGGCCAAAAAGCAACCAAAAACGCCATTATCACCATTTCACATGATAGGTAGGAGTAGAGTAAGTAGGACATCATGATTCAGGATCTAGAGCATTTCATGCATGAACACTTGCTTGGTAAAGTCATTACAAGTTTGTAAAAGACACAAAAAGACGCAAAAGTGTGTTTGGAAGACTAATTGAAGTCCAAAAGTTACTGTGAGTGTTTCTGATAGATCTACAGAGCATCAAGAGCATTCCTGTCAGAATTTTTTTTAAATTTTAAGTCAGGAGACATCCTACGCGTAGGATGTCTACAGGCTAATTTGGGAGGAATTTTGGGATTTTGAGTTGACCAGTGTGTTCAGAAGGTAGGGTTTACCCTAATTTCAACTGGAAAGTGGAAATTTGACCATATCTTGACAGGATAAGGCCAGATAGACTGAAATTGCCAGACATCCTACCCAAATAGTGCCAAAATATTATTTTGAGACCAAAACCATAAGATGGCTACATGAGCATGTCTTGCATGATATATTGAGTGACTGAAAGGGGTTTCACCTCATTTGGGTGCGAAAATTGGATTCAAAGTGGACTTTAGCACTTTTGACTGAAAAAGGCAAGAACAGCTGAAATTTGGGACTTTTGACATCCAAACCAAAATCTAAGTATACCACTGGGTTACTGACATCAAGGGGAAGCTGTGGGACAAGTCTGGGGTCAAACAAGCCAAAAAGACATCCTATGCGTAGGATGTCTTCTGAGTGATTTTGGACTCCAAACTAAATTTTGAGTATACCAAAGTGATCAGCAACTCAAGGGGAGCCTAGGCTTTGAGTTTGAAGCCATTCTGATGAAAACGACATCCTACACGTAGGATGTCTAATGCAAGAAATTGAAGCCAGACTTTGACTTTGAGCATAGTAAGGTGTTGTATAGCTTAAGGCAAGCCTCCTAGTCAATTTTGGTCCAAATTGGAGTTGATTAGACTGATCAATATCAGCAACAATAGGCCGTCGGAACAGATTTTTGACTCATTGACCAACTAATAGGTGTCCAAATCAAAAAGTAAAAGCAGCTGTAAGCTCAGCACAACAAGAGGAAACCACAGTGCAAAAATCCAAGCAAAACACAGCAGGAGACATCCTACGCGTAGGATGTCTATTGGGGCATACTACAAAGAAAATTTGACCTGGCATAGACAGTGAGATTCTATTGGGCTTAGGGATTCTAGAACTTCTTTCAGAAGTGAATTTGGACCTTGTTTTCCCATTTGACGAAGCAAAGACTGAATTCAAACTTTTTCGCGTAAATTGAGCAACATCTAAGGGTGGTACTGTTTCAGATTAGCAGACCTAATCCAGAACATCAACAGTGTATAAAATACAGTAGTGGTGAGATTAACTCTCCAGTTATACCAATCATTACTAAGATAACCTCTAGGAGATAAATGCTTTGATTCGATTGCCGAAATTAAAACGCTTGTGTACAGGTATATTTAGCAACAAAGCAAGAAGTTGTCCAGAAAATGACCGTTTGCCAGGTGAGTGGTTGGATTTGTGATAAATTGCATTGATAAGTTTGATGAATTTAAGATCAGGAAGATACATTGTTAGAGACCAGAAGGTGGCCAAGGTAGCTTAGTGTCCACCGAAGAGAGTGTAACTCAGGCAAGGCTAGATCCGCTAGCACCGATTATTGAGGAAGGTAGTGATACTGACACTTCGTCAGACAAATCTTTCTTCATGATGGGTAGTCAACAGCCAGGAGGTTTCACCTATGATGGGCCTATGCGAGGAGGAAGCACCTCCCAAAATCCTTTGAATGATTCCAAGCTCACGGTGATCTTCTTAGAGGGAACAAACTCAAGAGGAGCCCTAGTCTATTTTGACTATCGAGGCCGCAAGTGCATTTGTATCGAAGAGAGGCCAGCTCAAAGATTGGAGATAATCCGAGTGTATGATGATGGAGATAGATTATGAGACGAAAAGGGGAACCACTATTTAATAGTTAGTAACCCTGAAGATTACAACAGATATGGAGATAACATGGCGAAAGGGAAAATGGTTTCAGAAGCTCAAGAACTGCCACCAAACATTGATCGGCCAGGAGCTATTTTTATGTATGATAAGAAAACAACCAGGGTTCCAACTTATAACGAGAACGTGGGAATCTACAAGCATGAGAGTGAGGGTATAGTCTCTTACTTTCGCAGCAAAGAACCATACATAAACGAATTAAGCAAAGACAAGGTTCTTTACTTATTCTCTTACGAAATTGCTACGGGGAAGGGCATAGTTTTTGTTGATAGATACGGGCGAGAATACCAACGTATTCTCCCAGAGGAGGTAGAGAGGGCAACAGGTCCAGGAGCATCAACATATGCCCCTGAGGAAGTGTCAAGAGCCACCTACACCCCAAGCAAGTCAACGAATCCTTTTTCAGATGATTATGATGCAACCTCACATTCCACCCGACCGCAAGCATTCAACAACCAAGACCAACCAGCAAACCAACCATTATTGCAGGCATGGCTTCGACAGAGTGCAACAATGGAATCAAATCGAAATCGAGATGGTTATCAAGACGCACGAGGGCTCAGGGATTTGCAAGAACCACCACTCTATTCAAGGTATCAGGCAGAGAGTAATCCAAAGACTCAAGGGTCAACAGAGCTTGGAGGACCACCTTTAGAACGAGTTCGAAGAGAAGAACCACCTCCAGCGAGAACCGTTAGAAATTATGGCTTAGGAGCACCATTGGGAGAGGAACCAGCCTATTACAGAAGGCGTGAGGAGGTATATCGACTAGGACAGGGGGATCCAATGATGAGGTTTGTAGACCATCGAAGAATTAGACCTTCTCAAGTGCAAAAATGGGTAAACAAGAAATACACAGGAAGCAGAGACCTAAGAGATCATGAGCAGCCTTTGTGCGTGTAATTAGAGCAGAAGAGGTGTTAGATTTTCCTATCCAATTTGCAGGGTTTGGACTAACCCTAGAGGATGATGCTGCCACTTGGTTCGACTCTGTAGAGCGTAGAGACTTTGAGTTTATGGAGGAAGTGTTTGACGAGTTTATCAAGGAGTTCTCACAAAGGGGAATAGCTCATAATACCGTCTCACAGATCCATAAATTCAAACAGAAAGATGGAGAATCTGTACGAAAGGCAGTCCTAAGACTAAAAAGATATGTTAAGTTCTGGTTGTGTCGATCTAGGTTACCCAGATTATGTATGCAGACTTCTCAAAGTTTTGTATGGTTGGAAGCAGGGCTCTAGAGCATGGTATGACAGGATTGCCAAGTATCTTGTCAGTATTGGTTTTAGGAGAGCTCATGCTGATCATTCACTCTATGTACGTGAGAGTGATGTGGGGATTGTGGTCATTACCATATATGTAGATGACCTTATTATTGTTGGTGACAATGCTATGGAGATTGACCATGTGAAGGGTCTTCTCAAATAGGAGTTTGAAATGAAATATTTAGGCGAGTTGCGCTACTTTCTTGGCATTGAGGTGATCAGGACTCCAGAGGGTGTATGGCTATCACAGAGACAGTATGCTTTGGACATGTTGTCAAAGTATGGTATGGCTGATTGTAAGCCAATTTCTATTCCCTTGGATGTGAATGCAAAGCTGAGTGCAGATAAGGGTGATGTTGTTGAGGATGTCAACATGTACAGGAAGATTGTGGGTAGTCTAATCTCCTTGACTATCACGAGGCCAGACTTGAGCTACACAGTAGGCTTGGAGAGTCAGTTCATGCAACTTCCGAGGAAGCCACATTTGGATGGAGTACGACGCACACTTAGGTATGTGCAAGGTACTCTTGACTACGCATTGTTCTATGGAGCAGATGCACCATTAGCATTGTATGGGTATACAGATGAAGATTGGGCATGTAGCATTGTTGATGGGAGATCTAAGAGTGGATTCATGTTCTCTTTTGGGAGTGCTGTTGTTACTTGGAGCCGCAAAAAGCAGCCTACGGTTGCTTTATCGAGCACAGAGGCCGAGTAAAAAGCTGCAGTGGTTGCGGCGTGCGAGGTAGCTTGGCTACGCACATTACTTGAGGAGTTGGGAGTGCAGGTGGACCAGCAGATTTTCATCCATTGTGACAACCTCAGCAGCATGCAGTTAGCTAGGAACCCAGTGTTCCATGCCAGGACCAAACACATAGAGGTCCATTACCACTACGTTCGAGAGCGAGTGTTGGCGAGCGACATCGACTTGGTCTACGTCAACACAGAGGGACAGATAGCAGATATCTTCACCAAGGCCCTCGAAGCTGAGAAGCTTCTACGTTTCCGGACTATGCTTGGACTCTGCGACATGCAAAGCTCGAGGGGGAGTGTTGACATGTCGAGCTCTACATCTTGAGCTGGCATCCACTACGGGTCTTGGCCACTTACGGCATTTACTCACTGGCGCGTTGTCGTGTTGTGACACGTACATAGTGGGAACGCATCTTATAAGAGTTATCTTGTAATTTTTTAGATACATAATTATCTTTCCTATAATGTACATATGCATATTTAAGTATAATAATACGCTTTCTATCTCATCCTATTATTTATCTCAAGGGTAACCTATTCTTACTTTACCATCAGAAAATACTATGGGAAAAGCTCAATAGCTCTGCCTCTTTAACTTGGGGCAAAAAGCATTGATTCTTTATTTCTACTATCTCATTATCATCTCACACCCTAGCTAGATCTTATATCTAGGGTAAACTCCAATATATATATATATTCTATGTATTTTTTATACTTTTCTTATATTTCTTTTTAAATAGCTACTAGGAGGGAATCAAATCCTAGTGGGACACTAGGTGGCATGATTTCAAAGATACACTTATTTAAATGCATTATTGCAAGCATGATTACAAAACTTTGTCAAGGAGCAATGTCATGCTTTCATATGGCATGAGGTGTCCTTTGGAATTAAATGAAAGTCTAGGCTAAGGGGACCACGGGAAGACTTTTGCTGCCAGAAACGGACCCTATTTTGATGAATTTTTTACACAAGGTTCCAATCCGAATTGGAAAATGATTTTAATATGAAAATCGTAGCTAATGAGCTGAAGTTTCTGTCCATATTTTTAATTTTTTATTTGGAGCCACGGTTGAGGAGATATGATCAAAATACTGGACCCCAGTCTGCCCACATCATGCAGGGACAACTCATTTCCAACTTTTCCAATTCCTATTCACACTGGCTCCTCTCTTCTTGTGTAAACCCTTGGGGGTTCCCTTCACCTATAAAAGGGGACCTCTTCTTCCTTGAAAAGGAACTCAAGCATTCAAGCCATTGATGAGAAGAATTCTCGAGGGAGTGAGTAGTAATGCCTAATTGTACTTAGCCATTAACATAAGCCCAAGCCTACACTTTCTCCTAGAGGGAGACTAGCCATTCTTGCAACAAGCTAACCTTGGAAGATCAACTCTAATCAAAGAAGGTCTTACACTTGGTGTATCAATCAAAGTGGAATTCTCCACTCTTCTTCTCTCTCCATCAATAATGGTGCCGAAGGGTTTGTCAAGTAAGATGTGTTCTACATTGATGTTTTCTTGATTTCTTGTTGTTTTCATTTTCATCTCTAATCCAATATATATATATATATATATATATATATATATATATATATATATATATATATATATATATATATATATATATGTATCTAATATCACCTCCTTAACCAAACCTATCTCTCTCACTCTTAGTAATTCATCCTCTCTACAAATTTTAGGTTCTCCTTGCTACAGGTACATCTCTCCCCGCAGTATCCTTATTGCCTACGGGCAAGAATAGGGCTTGGGAGGGAAACTTCTCATCTCTTCATTTTTCTCATATCTACATTTCTCACATACTATCCTAGATGAATAACCCACATGATGATCATTTCTATCGCTTTCACTCTGTACGATCTATTAGAATTAACGTATGGATTAGCCGTAAAATACACTTTCAACAACTTATAGTGTTTCTCTTCGGCCCTGAAAGGCTCAATGAAATACTTCTATCACCGGATCCCATCATACTACCTCTCATAGACTATAACTTTTCTTTTGACGTAAGCGTAGTTATCTTGCTATGAACCAAGAGGATTTGTACACACAATTAATCCCAATCACTAGACAAAATATATATATTATGGTAAGCACAAAACTACAATTCCAAAGAACAATTTGTAGCCTATTTGGCCAGCCAAGATTGAATGCCATTAACTCATCTGTTAAACCTTTCATATTACCCATGATACGATATGACCATAGCCTTGATGTTTTCATCTTCGTATTGTTTTGACATTCTCTTTTGCGTTCTTTCTTTGTGTGTGTGAGTGCAAGAGAGAAAGAGTGAGTCTTCTTTGATTGCACTTCTTTCCAAACCCTAGTCTTCATAGCTTCTATGGTTTCACTCCTTCATATAGTTTTTGTTGAGTTCTCTTACAAACTCTCACAGCCATAAGCCCGGTGCTTTCCTGGCAAGACCGCAAATTTCTCGACATATTTTTGGTGAATCCGACGCGAACAAGCCGGGGTGAGAGTACATAAAGATGGTTAGCAAAGTGGAGCAGCTATATGCTGAAATGAAAGAGCTTGAAGACAAATGCAAATGGCTTGAAGAAGAAGACCGAATTCAAAAAGCGATTGAAAGCGTTATGCAATCCATATATAATGAGCTTAATATATTCAAAGGCTATGATTCAGAGGGATATCTTGAGTGCTATGTGACAGAGATGAGGCTTCAAGCAATTCCAGAAGCTCGGATGATTGCAGCATTTGTTGAACCTGTGAGTGATGATTTCAAGCACCAAGTTCAAGACTATGCAAGTGTATATGCAAGCAACTGGGGTGAGTTTTCTACAGCTATAACACAGGTATGCTTGGAACATCAAGACCAAGAGATGGAGCAGAGTGGAAGTGGATGTGACCAGCTAGAGTTGGTGTCTCCTGTAAGCCATGCAAGTGTCAACACATCCATACAGGCCAATTTAGAAGCAGTAATAGATGCATATCTTTTGCAAGATGCAAATTTATTGTATGCAGATGAAGCAGACATAGTGCAAGCTATTTATGCACGTTTGGGTCTTGTAACCTTCGTATCTCAAGATAATGAATTTCATGATGCTATCCAAGCGCCTGAAACGGCTCAAAGAGACTTAGAGGATGATACAAACTCGTCGGCTATGATAGATGATTTGGACGCTCCTTTTGATTCGTTTGAAGATGCACATGAGTGTATATACAAGGATGAGGATGCTATGGTTTTGACAGAAGATGTGAAGGGAAAACAGGTGGAAGACGGATATATTAGTGATGTGCTACAATCTACTTTTGAGCAGAACCAGGAACTTTTACCAAGTTTAGAAGAGCCGGATGCCTATACTGAAGACATATACCAGGATGAAGAAGGCATTATCAATGCTTTCCTATGAGAGTTTGATGCATGTGGTACTACCCAAATGGATATGCCTAGCTGCAAAAGTGCTAATTTAGAGGGGGTGATTGAAAATCTCTTCCTTTGTGAGTATAGCTCTGCTAGTAGCATTGCGGATTGTGAAGTACCTCAGTTAGACGAGGTGGAAGAAGAGGAGTGCATTGACAGAGTAATAGGTATGTCTTGTATATATGGAGTAGAAGATGTGATGCAGATGACTCATGAAATTGTGCCTTATTTAGAGCTAGATGCAGCAAGCTTTCACAATTCCATGGTAGAGGAAGGAATGACAGATGCAGATTCTCTGCATGAGGATTGGGGTTCTACAGATGAAGCTATGAATCTTCAAGATTCACAAATCAAAGATAGAAAAGTGTTTGGTTATACTATACAGGTTGAAGTGAAATTAGAGGATAGAGTAGAAGAGCAAGAAACCTCTTCGGATATGGTCTGTGATTGGGGTGATATTTCTTATCTGTGTGAAGATGCAAATAAACATGCTTGCCATAAAGTGCCTACTATACAGGGTTCTAAGAAATTCGGTTGCCTGCAGGTATGCAAACGATATCTGAGGCATAAAAGGGATTTAGGTCTTGTGTCACAGGGTATAAATTGCAAGCAGGTTTGTGAGCATCTATCTGCTATGGATAGGAAGGGTATACATGGTGATTCCTTGAAGCAAGAAGAGGATGCTAGCTCTATGCTGACACCAGAGTCATGTAATGAAGAAGGGTTCTCCCTAGATGAGTGGAGACATGATTCAGTTGAAGATAATTTAGCGATAAGTCAAAAAGGAATAAGCGGTGAAGATATTGTGTCAGAGACTAACTCCAAGGAGGTTTTTGAGCAGTCGGTTACAAGTGACCGGGAGCATACCTACCAGGATGATTTGGAAAGGGAATTAGACACCATATTTGAGAGGTATGCAAAGTTTTATGCTATAAAGTTGGAGAGGTATTTGGTAAAAGGTGAGAGAATTGATGAGAGGTTTACCATGCACATTTCTGAGGTTTCTCTCGATGTTGAGAAAGGCTATCTAGAGGATTCTTTTGAGAATGAAGATGCAGATTCAGACTTCTATGCGAAAGAGGAGCATATGGATTTACAGGTTGGTCAGAAGGTTGAAGTGCAGTTTCAAAAATCTTTCAAGTATATTACAGGAAGCCTGGAAGTGTTTTTTTGAAGAGGAGGATGAGGAACTTATGTCTCTACGTCATGAAGATTTTGCCCATAATGGAGATTTGTTACAAATGTTTTGGAGACAGATGTATATAACAATTCCTTCTGATCCGAGAGGAACTAAAAGATGCGGAAAATCTCAATGCTTAGTACAATACAAGTTTTTGCGTTACCCATATGATCCTGGAGGAGTTCATGGGATGACAAGGGATACAGTTGCTTTCACAAGTTACCATGAGGTTGGCACATGCCGGAGGATGTGCAGGTTTAGAGGGGGTGGATGTCGTGTTGTGACACGTACATAGTGGGAACGCATCTTATAAGAGTTATCTTGTAATTTTTTAGATACATAATTATCTTTCCTATAATGTACATATGCATATTTAAGTATAATAATAAGCTTTCTATCTCATCCTATTATTTATCTCAAGGGTAACCTATTCTTACTTTACCATTAGAAAATACTATGGGAAAAGCTCAATAGCTCCGCCTCTTTAACTTGGGGCAAAAAGCATTGATTCTTTATTTTTACTATCTCATTATCATCTCACACCCTAGCTAGATCCTATATCTAGGGTAAACTCCAATATATATATATTCTATGTATTTTTTATACTTTTCTTATATTTCTTTTTAAATAGCTACTAGGAGGGAATCAAATCCTAGTGGGACACTAGGTGGCATGATTTCAAAGATACACTTATTTTAATGCATTATTGCAAGCATGATTACAAAACTTTGTCAAGGAGCAATGTCATGCTTTCATATGGCATGAGGTGTCCTTTGGAATTAAATGAAAGTCTAGGCTAAGGGGACCACGGGAAGACTTTTGCTGCCAGAAATGGACCATATTTTGATGAATTTTTTACACAAGGTTCCAATCCGAACTGGAAAATGATTTTAATATGAAAATCGTAGCTAATGAGCTGAAGTTTCTGTCCATATTTTTAATTTTTTATTTGGAGCCACGGTTGAGGAGATATGATCAAAATACTGGACCCCAGTCTGCCCACATCATGTAGGGACAACTCATTTCCAACTTTTCCAATTCCTATTCACACTGGCTCCTCTCTTCTTGTGTAAACCCTTGGGGGTTCCCTTCACCTATAAAAGGGGACCTCTTCTTCCTTGAAAAGGAACTCAAGCATTCAAGCCATTGATGAGAGGAATTCTCGAGGGAGTGAGTAGTAATGCTTAATTGTACTTAGCCATTAACATAAGCCCAAGCCTACACTTTCTCCTAGAGGGAGACTAGCCATTCTTGCAACAAGCTAACCTTGGAAGATCAACTCTAATCAAAGAAGGTCTTACACTTGGTGTATCAATCAAAGTGGAATTCTCCACTCTTCTTCTCTCTCCATCAATAATGGTGCCGAAGGGTTTGTCAAGTAAGATGTGTTCTACATTGATGTTTTCTTGATTTCTTGTTGTTTTCATTTTCATCTCTAATCCAATATATATATATATATATATATATATATATATATATATATATATATATATATATATATATATATATATATATATGTATCTAATATCACCTCCTTAACCAAACCTATCTCTCTCACTCTTAGTAATTCATCCTCTCTACAAATTTTAGGTTCTCCTTGCTACAGGTACATCTCTCCCCGCAGTATCCTTATTGCCTACGGGCAAGTATAGGGCTTGGGAGGGAAACTTCTCATCTCTTCATGTTTCTTATATCTACATTTCTCACATACTATCCTAGATGAATAACCCACATGATGATCATTTCTATCGCTTTCACTCTGTACAATCTATTAGAATTAACGTATGGATTAGCCGTAAAATACACTTTCAACAACGTATAGTGTTTCTCTTCAGCCCTGAAAGGCTCAATGAAATACTTCTATCAACGGATCCCATCATACTACCTCTCATAGACTATAACTTTTCTTTTGACGTAAGCGTAGTTATCTTGCTATGAACCAAGAGGATTTTTACACACAATTAATCCCAATCACTAGACAAAATATATATATTATGGTAAGCACAAAACTACAATTCCAAAGAACAATTCGTAGCCTATTTGGCCAGCCAAGATTGAATGCCATTAACTCATCTGTTAAACCTTTCATATTACCCATGATACGATATGACCATAGCCTTGATGTTTTCATCTTCGTATTGTTTTGACATTCTCTTTTGCGTTCTTTCTTTGTGTGTGTGAGTGCAAGAGAGAAAGAGTGAGTCTTCTTTGATTGCACTTCTTTCCAAACCCTAGTCTTCATAGCTTCTATGGTTTCACTCCTTCATATAGTTTTTGTTGATTTCTCTTACAAACTCTCACAGCCATAAGCCCGGTGCTTTCCTGGCAAGACCGCAAATTTCTCGACAGCGTTAGGTGACCGACATGGAGGATCTCTGCCAGTGATTCTACAGCTGGACTACACTTATAGTGCCAGCCTAGTACGCTTCTAGCGAGTTCACACTTAGTGACCGCATGTACATATGTGCTACTTTTCAGCTTTAGCACTTAGTCATTTTGTACTCTCTTTTCTGTGAAGAAGAAGAAGAAGCTTTCCATTTCTGTGTGCTTTGTGTTTGTCTTGTGTAGCTCTCTTGCATCCTCATTCTTTAGATCACGTGTGAAGAAAAATCAAGTGATAAGTGAGTGGATCTTATATTTATAAGAGTCCATTATAAAGGGTCCATTTTAGAAAGGCCCTTTCACACTATAATTTTTTTAAAAAAACTATTATTTTTTAAATGGGTGTCCCCAAAATGTAATTAAAAGTATGTAAAGAAGAGTAGTTATTAGCACTGAATCCACTTTGACCCTTGTTGGACCCTACATTGGTGTGTAATTACTGGCACTGAATCCACCTTAACCCTTGTCGGACCCCACGTTGGTGCCATGCTGCATGCTTGGATGGGCCTTGTGACATTCAACACTTGCTGCTATGCTCTTGACTACTCAATTTGCGCATTTCCCTTGCAATCTTAGATTGTCGTGCACGCTCCATGGTGAGGTTACAAGAAAATGTGATGCGATAACTAGTTGAACATCTCTTCCAAATAATTAGACTATACCATACCACTACCATGTCGAATATTTAAAGTACACCCCCTAGCTCGATAATGGGACTTCTCCTTGACTTGAGTGCTATAAAAATCAAGCAAACCATATTTATGCATAAAAAATGCTCCATGCGCAAATGAGATATGCTCTTCACACGAGAAAATGATGCAAATTATTAAATGAAAACAATCTCTTTTAATAATTTCTCTATGCTTACCAAGGTAATGTGTGATGTTATTTTCACCCCAAGCAAAAATACATACCTTGGTAAAATTTGCCAACACTTCTTGAAATGATTGGCATTGCTCCTCTTGTGTGCTGACAATGCCCATAAGCTTGACCATTCTATCAAAAATTTCCCAAATTTTTTTGTGCTTGTTTGCAAGCTCTCCATTTGAGTCATTGCCAGTAGTAGCTTTGCATAATTCCTTCCAAAGTTCCCATGCCTTGTGGTTGGAGCTGATGCTGACATGGGTTTCCCTGTGTTGCTATTTTCAAGAAGTGTCTAGCTTTTTGTCCACTCATTGACACTTTTTGGGTGATCTCATGGGCCTCCTTTGTGTTCTTTGTAGCAACAATCGACACATTTCCACCGTGATAGCCAATGGAATTGAGAAGTGTCTCCACCCTTTCGATCGCCTCCTATGAATTTTGCAATGGCTTCATTGTGAAAGCATAGTCAATGTGAAGCTTCAATAGCCTATCACAAATGTGCATGAATGTGTGCAATGTATAAAATTGTACATTAGATAGAGAAAATGGAAAGATTGGATTCCAAGCCTTGTCCTTTAGTGAAAAATCTAAGGCACTGAGCATGAGTCATCTCATAAAAGACGCTTCCCATTTCCTACCTTTATCTCCACCATCAAGATTGTCCAATGCTTCATCTCCATCCTCTTACCATGGAAGCATTGAACCACCCTTTTCAAAGTTCTTTTGTTCTTTTTGTTTGTTAGGTTTGTATCCCCGAATGCAAAATAGACAAGGATAGACTAAAGAAGCCCCTTGTTTGCAGAAAAGCAAACACTTTATGGTCTTTAATTCCTTGCCAAGTGCCACTCCACCACAAAGCTACCAAAACCCTTAACCTCCAACTTCTCACCTACAATTTGGGAGTGTATTCCTTCTGCAATCTGTGGAGTTCTCTTAAAAATCAATGATAGTACTCCATGGGTCTCTTTGGGCACCTCAATAGCACCCAACCACCAAATGTCTTTCTCTGATTGCACACTAAAATATGGTGTGGGAGATGGCTTGATTGAATCCCTTCGCTTGGTTTGCAAGATGCTTCATTCATTATAGTGACACTTAACCTCTCCAACCTTTGACCTTTCATTATTTGACACTCATCAAGGTTCAACAAAAAAGCGACCTTTGTGCCAAGCAATAAAAAACAAGTAGAGGCAAGACCTTAGAATTCAAAGTCTATGATAAGAAGAACACAACCAAAAGTGAGAAGTATATTGTGTCACCTTCTTGAGGTAACTCGTAGAATCTAAGCATAGCTTGTTGAAGCCTTTAGAAGTCCACAAAAATATTGTTCCACATTGTGTAAGGGAAGCCCTTCTTTGAAGAACTTATGGAGCTTTGGCTACCTTTTTCCCTTGCCTTTGCTGTGCGTAAATCGTAAAGTGAAGCTGGCATTGTGTCCTCAATGTGTAGGTATGCCCCAATGCAGGAGAACACATCTTCGTTTGTGGCCTTCTTTGCAAGGTTGACCTTGTGCAGAATGGGAAGCAAGTTCTCTACAATGCCACTCTCTTGCAGGGCATCCTTTAGGAGTTGAAAAATAGCCTTATACTCTTTGGTGTCGATCCCAACCTCATCAAAAGCATGTTGCATGTCAGCTTCACTAACCACATTTTCCATTTTGTGCATAAGCTCCTTGATGACTGCATCCCTAATGTGCTTCTTCGTAGGTGAATGTAAGATACAAATCACATCATGAGTACTGAGACAACTAGTGAGAAGGTTGACTCGATCATCTTGGCTTGCTCCACCGCATGCCTCTTGAATAAAGTTTTTAGTAACCAACAAGATAAATGTTAGCGAATAGTGTGAAGTAGAAATGTCTCCTACAAGTGAAGAAAAAATCACCTTGTGGCTGTCACTCATATTTTTCATGCTCCACTCGTATGTGCAAATATTTCAATGGATGAAAATGGGTGCTTGCATTCTCTTGCACCAAGGGGTGTTTCTTTCAAATGTGTGATAGTGTTGCCAAGATTCATAATGTGGGAATTCTTTTTCTGCATTTATTGTTGGAGAGTTGCAACCTTCTTCTCTGAAGGGACAATACTCTCTTATAATGCCAATGTCTTGAGTTGAAGATTTTGATATTGGTGCATCCATGAATGCAAAGAAGCACCTGCATTCATAGACAACCGCTTGCAATAGCCTAGCAAGCCTGCTTCTCTTCTCCCAAGATATCGAAGAAACAACAAAAGGAGTGCTTATAGGATCATAAGGGTACAAATGGCCATCCACCCAAATGTCAATATTTGTCTCACAAGTGGCGTTATATTCTTGTGAGGGACTACCAAAATATCAAAAATATAATATTACGATAAATAAAGCAACATATTTGCATACTTGGAGAGTTGCACATACGCACAATCAAGCATCGTACATGATCTGAGAGAGAGAGAGAGAGAGAGAGAGAGAGAGAGAGAGAGAGAGAGAGAGAGAGAGAGACTAAGAGCACGTGAAAGTTCATCTCTTATAGTAGAGTGCTACAACAGCATGGCAAGAGATCAAAGAGATGAGAGGAGAGAAGATGAGCACAGAGATTGGGTGAAATCTCCCCTTGTGCAAGAGTGAGCATTTTCCTCTTGCATGTATTTATTTAAAGATTTCTTATATACTCAAAATGGATATAAATTTTTCAGGTGGACATAAAGTGACCATAGCTCATAATGACATCTTTAATAATACAATGTCAATAAAATTGATATCATTTTTAACTTTCCATTGACCACTTATGCTTTTGCCACCTGGAAGCTACAATAAATCACTATTTATCACTTTCCGTTACAATGAGTGCTCTACTTATAATTGAAAGAGAGAGAGAGAGAGAGAGAGAGAGAGAGAGAGAGAGAGAGAGAGAGAGAGCTCCTCCTTTTGGTCTACCTTGGGCTAGCACTACTACCAAGCTTAGTGATTCAAACTAGGTCAGTCAGCATAATGTGAAGAGATGAGGACTTCAAAAAGTTAGCGTAATCATGCATTTTTGCTTGAGAGTGGACTAAGTTCCAAAATTGGCTGCAAATTTGGGAATGCAAATGGGCTCAACATCTTTGGTCCTCTCACTTGCTTGCTTATGTCCTTGCAAATTTCTTTTGAGCAAGATGTAGTAGCCGTTGATGTTGGATCAAGTGCAAGAGCGGGAAGAGAGAATGCAAGAGAGAACCGAGTATGCAGACACAGGTGAGGGCGAGCCTTGCCCTCCTACACAACACACACTATTTTGAGAGAGTGTGTATGGCTTGTAATAATGTATTATCTATACAGCTAGATAAAGAAACTGTAAGTGAGTTAGTGACGAGAGTTAGTGAACGGCCGGTCGGACACAGGCCATCAAACCCAACAATCTCCCACTCGATGGCCAATGTGGGAGGCCAAAAGAAATAATGAGTGAGGAAGAGTACATCTAACCCAATGCCCATCAACTCATGACAGTGTTGAAATTCATGGCTAGAGATACTTTTCGTGAGTACATCCGTTGTGTTCTCTGACGTATGAATCTTCACCAGGTCAAGCTTTTTGTTTGCCAAGCACTCTCGAGTGAACTGATACCACACATCAATGTTTTTTGTTCTCAAATGAAACACCGGATTCTTGGCCAAAGAAATAGTACTCTGACTGTCACAATGAAGAACTGGCAATTTGTGATCTAATAAAAGATCTCCCACTAGGTGAGCAAGCCATATAGCTTCCTTGCATGCTTCACTCAAAGAAACATACTCAGCCTCTATAGTGGAAATCGACGTACAATCTTGAAGAACGGATCTCCAAGAGATAGCAAAAATAGCAAATGTGTAGATCCAACATGTCGTTGACCTACGTGTATCAATAGAGCCTCCATAATCACTGTCCATATATCCCTTGATGGATAGATCTCCATGACCATAGCATAATTTTCTATCTGCTATGCCACTCAAGTATCTGAGAATTGACTTGACAACATTCCAATGCTTTTTACCAGGATTAAACATAAATCTGCTGACAATTCCCACTGCATGTGCAATATCAGGTCTCATATTAGCCACCATAGCATACATGAGACTTCCACAAGCTGAAGCATAAGGAACCTTAGCCATCACAGTTTTTTCCTCAGCAGGTTTGAGACAATCGTTCTTGCTAAGTTTCAAATATGTAGGCAATGGGGTACTCAATGTCTTCACCTTTTTCATGTTGAAACGCTCAAGAAATTTATGCACATAATCCTTCTAAGATAAGTATAACAATCTGTTCTTACGGTCTTGAGCAATGCGCATACCCAAAATGTACTTTGCATTTCCCAAATCTTTCATGTCAAACTGATTGTTCAGCTTCATTTTGAGGTCAGCAATGTCCTTATTTAAATGACCATCAATGAGTATGTCATCCACATTAAAAATAAGCGTAATTAGCTATCCATTGGGTTGTCTTTTCACATAAAGACATGGATCCTCAATATTGTGCCTATAGCCTTGGGAACGCATAAATGCATCAAACTTTTCATACCAATGTCTGGATGATTGCTTCAAGCCATAGAGACTTTTTAGAATCTTACATACTAATGTCCCTTGCGCTTTAGCACAAACCCTTCATGTTGTTGCATATAATCTCCTCATCGCAATCTCCATGTAAGAAAGTTGTAATGAAATCCATTTGCTCAAGCTCCAAATCTTCAGTGGAAACCAAGCCAAGCAAGCAACATTCTCATTGTTGTCATCTTGACCACTGGAGAAAAGATTTCTTGAAAATATATACCATATTCTTGCTTGAAACCTTTGGCCACTAAAAGATCTTTGTAGTTCTCAACAATGGAAGCAATCTTCTTCTTGTGAACTCATTCAAAAGGCAGTGCTTTCCTACTTTTGGCAGTGGAACCAATTCCCAAGTTTTGTTTTTTCAATACTAGACAACTCACTTTTCATTGCAAGCTCCCACTGAGTCTTATCCTTGGCTAGCATGGCCTCTTTGTAGCAAGACGGATCACCACTATCTGTCAACAATACAATATATAGGCCAAGAACAAAACGGTCTGGCGGATTTGAGGCTCTTTGAGACCTTCTTGACTGACTAGTACTAGCCTGCCTAGTTTCTCCAGCGATAGGAGCATTCACTTGCGGCATAACTGGATCTGCAAAGGAGGATGATACATCAAAAAATGTCACTTTTTGAAATTCTCTGGTTGTTTATACATCTTAGTCTCATTGAATACTACATCACTGCTACGGATAACTGATCAACTCTAAGGATCCCATATACAATAGCCAAACTGAACATCCTGTCCATAGCCTATAAAGATGCATTTTCAAAATTTGGGATCAAGCTTACCACGAAGCTCTTTAGGCACATGTGTGTAAGCCTCACAGCCAAACATCCTGAGCTTGAGAGCACAAGACTCTCCCACCTGAGAGCAAACCACTATCTCAAGCAAAGAAGGTGAGCAAACGGTCAAGCTCGCTAGCCTCTACATAAGGCATACATCAGTCTCCAAGTACGTAATGGTCAACCAAAACCTGTATCTGTACCTGCACTCAAATACATGTATCCAGCAAAGAAGATCTCCCTCCTACAAAGAAAACCTATCCCTGCAAACTCCTGCTACCTGTGTGTGTGTCTGCTAGCACAAATTGGCAATCTCTACCTTAAAGGGTTGCCCTGTAGTCCGAGATAAACACACCATAAGAGGAAAAAATGGTCGAAAATCGATGAAAAACAAAATACACAGGTTGCCACAAAAAAATTTGTGATAAAAAATAGGTCAAATGGACACCACCATTGCATCCGAGACGTGCCAAAACCCCAAAATAGAGTCCTTGGTTGCAGAGATTTGAGTCCATATAATACATCAAAAGAATTCAAATCATCGTGAAGTGAGAGATGTAAACCAACATCCTAAGGAGTAGCAATAGGCTTATATCAATCCATTTCAAAAAACCTCAATATCTTTTGTACATAAACTCCTTGCGACATAAAATTTCCCTCTTCAGATTGATTATATTGCATACCCACATATGTCTCCAAACATCTCAAAATAAGTTGCCAACCTGCGATAAGTAAAGCCTAGTACTATAGTTTTCCCCTTTTGCCGGTGATGATGAGCCTTGATGAGAGGCGATAGGCATCCAACATGTAATCTTTAGCACCTCAAGGCTCAGCCTGAGCTTGAGGTTTTCTGGTAATCTTATGGTGTGCTTAATACAATTCACTCACAAATTGTGAGTTTTGGAGAAAAAAGTTTGTCAATAACATGTACCTTTGTTTATATATGTGGATACAGAGATTGATGAATACATCAAATGCAAACATTTATAGCAAAACTTCTCTACTCATGGACCCTTTTCACTTAGATCACCTCAAGTTTATAGGTAGTCACATGCTTGTGGATAGAGAGATTGATGAATACATCAAATGCAAACATTTATAGCAAAACTTCTCTACTAGGTTTGAAAGTTAGTTTTGGTACTGCAATGCATGGACCCTTTTCACTTAAATCACCTCAAGTTTATAGGTAGTTACATGCTGCATCAAGGATTACTTAATCAATAATTCTTGATTTTTGGTCTTCCTTATGATGTTAAGGTTGTTTAAGGCTTATAAATAAGGAAGAATTGCATCAAGGTATACTGGCATAAACTAAGGCTAAAAAACATCAAAGAGATTTTTGTTACACAACAAATTTAGCCATAATGTGCTTGCAAACAACTTTACAAAACCTTATATGTAAGGTAGGGGTATAACACCTTTTTCCACGACAATTGTTATTATCATAAGAAGGGGAGTCATAAAGAACATAGGTAAGTTGTAGTAGGAATCAACATATAATTTAAGATGGATTAGGGTTTGCTAGATAACAAGCAAGATGCCAATGGTGGTCTTTGATATCAGATTTCAAAAGGTTGATAGCATTAGCACATAAGGGCATCCGGCAAGACGCTCCCTAGACCTGGCCTGGAGCCTAGACCTCTCTCACCCCAAGTTTGAGCACATAAAGCTGTCCACCCACAGAAGAGATCTCTGCTCACCCCAAGTTTCAGCACAAGAAGATGCTCACTGGTTTTGGAGTGAAACTTGTGGATGACTGTAAAATACAAGGCTTGATTTTTAAGGTCTGGCTTCTAGCCATGCTCACCCAAGAAGGGGTCGCCACATCAGCATACGCTCCTGCAAGGAGGTGACTAACTGGCTGGTAGCCCTTATGTGCTTAGCACATGAGTAGTTACCTAGCTAGGCAATGTCTGTTTGTTGACCCAAGCTCCTTGATTTGCAACTTTTGGTGAGTTTCGATATTGCCCCGGCTCGGTTCCATTACGCCTGCAGCATTAAGATTACATCTCAAGCTTCTGGAGTTTCATGCTTGGAGTTTGTGCCTCTCTTGGATTTTAATCATTGTGTTGAAGCGTATACATATTAATTTTTGCGATTAATATTGCCCTTGCCATGCTTATCACCTCACCCTTTTGAAGATATTAATTGCTTAATACCTCAGGCAACAAGGCAAATATGTAATGATCTTAGTTTTGAAACGCTTCAAGGGAAAGCTAATATTCACGATACTTGGGGCATTCTTATGACTTTTCATGAATGCTTGGATTGCATTTCCTCTAGACAGAGCTTTTTTAGCTTTAACGAGTTTTCTCGTTGGGGCTCTTTTGTGTGAAACCCTAACCTACTCAGACCAAGCCCTGCAATAGTGCCCTTTTTCCACCACCCCCTCTTTTTGCATTGTGTTGCTCATTAGCAGGGAAGGCAATGGAGATTGAGATACTATCCATGGAGGAGGATATAATCAAATTCTCTCAAATGCTCATGGATAGGAAACTACCATTGAATGAAGAAGTCATGCTCATGGATGAAGGGGATGGGCCATCCTTGGGACCCTCATCTGAAGCCATAATGACGGTTGTTGCTTCATCAAGGGATAACAAAGATTGTTGATTGAAAAGGCTCCTATCATTGAAGAAAAAGAAAAAAGGATCGACCAAATGGAAAAAAGAAAAAATGATCGACGAGAATTCTTAAGGAACTAAATTCAAGGTAAAGATCCTTAAGGCCGATGAGCCTCAGGGTTTGATCTATGGAATAAAAAATAAGGTATCAAGTAGTTTTGCATCTCTCAAATGAGGCATTTCACTGGCAAGCATTCTAAAGGGTCCTGTCTCTAAGGGCTGCGCTAAAGACACATTAGATGCATCAATGTCTCCATCATCAAGTGATGGAGACATTGAAAGATTGAAGAGTATACACGCTCGGTTTGAATAAGATCTCAAGGAAGAGAAGAGGCTTATTGGACTCTATCCAAACGATAGCAAAAGAAAATTTTCACAGGCTGAATGTAGTAGGTTCTTTAAAGACAGGCTGAATGTAGTAGGTTCTTTAAAGACAGGCTGGCAGATTGGGCCTTTAACACTCTAAAGAAGTCTCTGCCATAGCAGATGGAGGTCACATAGGCTATTACTATGGCAATTTTACCAGCTTTAACTAAGAAGGAGCTAGCCATGCAAGCTAAGATTACACTGGTATTTGGATTCAATGGGAGAGTCGTGAATAGGTACGAGTTGATTCAATGGCTTCAAAGACTGTAAATTCTTGGACATGGAGAAACAATTGAAAACACCTCCTACCTAGACAAGGGGTTATGTTTGATTAGATTCAAAGATATCTCCGACATGTCAAAGATCCTTGATAAAGGCCCCTTTTCATTTAGCAAGACTATCATCTCTTTGGTGCCATGGGATCCAATATTTGACTCGGTAAAATCCTTTCAAGGGATCCATCCGGTCTAGGTCGAGTTTGCAAGATTGCCCAGCTGGATATGGAATATCATTAGGATGATTGCGAGTAAGCTGGGTATCCCCTTTCTTGTTCCTAACAAGAGAGGTCTAGGCAGGTCCTCCAACTGGGTTTGTATAGGCTAGAATGTGTCTAAGACACCACGTAAGAGCATGGTGATCGATGTTGGAGCTGGGTTTATAACTATTCCCCTCAATTTTGGGACCTTCTTTGAGGATTTTTTTGAGTGTAACAACTTTGGTCACTTTGAAATGGGTTGTCTCATGAAGGCTAAACAGACTTTGCAACACAAGTCTCCAGTGAGGGGGACAAAAGCCATGTTCTTGTTAAGGAAACCGGGGGGAAGGGAATGAGAAATACTTGACAAGCAACAAAGAGTCAAGTTTAGTGGAGAAAAAAGAGGCTATGATTTGTGATAAGAAAACACCAAGATGTAGGAGAAGACTTTGGAGAAGTGTAACCTCACATTACAAATCCCTGGATCATGCAATGCAAATACTTTTTTTTTTCTAGCTTCTACACTTAAGTTATGATCATGACAACTACATCCGTAGTGCAAGGCCCAAGTATGAAGTGGGCCAAAAGGATAAAGGCACTGGCAAGGGATCCCATATCACTTGAGACTGTAAGAGCCTTGAACGGGAAAATCTCTATGCCACCCCCACCTAACTAAAAAGGGAAATGTGCGTTTTCTTGCTTCACAACCCCTTTGTAGTGTTACAAGAAAAGAAATCCCTTGACTTGGAACCCGCGAATTCTCGGAGGACTAGGGATATGGTGACTGGACATGGGTTGGATGTTGAATAATTCATTGCTCTCTCCCAATGATGGATACTCTTGCTTTCCATTCTTGGAACATGAAGGATTTAAAGACCTAGAAGAAGATTGCCCTTTTCTGGGATGAAGTTAAGAAGGAGAAAGCAGTCAATTGTTGGGCCATCCAAGAGCACCACTTGGATGCTCGTAGCAAGAGAAAGCAGGCATTAGGAAAAATGATTGTTTTTTATGAGAAAAGAAGAGATGGATTTAGTGGCGTTCTATTGTAGAGAGAGAATTGAAGCCATAGATGGTTCTCAGCCACCCCTCCGACAGAGTCCTTGGAGCTAGAATTTGGTGGAAAGATCAGCGCGCCTCACCATAGTAAAAGTGTATGGCTCGTGCAATGCAAAGGATAGAGCTAAATTGTTGATGCATCTTAGAGATACTCCTATATAAGAAGAGTGGTTGATGGTTGGGGATTTCAATATGGTAGAGAAGGGCAAGGACATAACAGATTCCTCCAGTATGCTAGCTGGAACTAAAAAATTTAAATGGATGAGCCCGTGTTAGAAGTGGGAAATGGTTGATTTGTGGGAGGTGGGCCCCTGGAACAACATGCCGAGGTTTACCTACACAAGTCTCCAGTATCGCCTCCAGGCTTGATAGATATTATTGTTCTCACCAAGCTGACTTGATTGCGTCCATGCTAAAGATGAAGGTGGTTTCAACAAAAACCCTATCGGATCACATGCCTTTAAACATTCAACTCAAGAAAGCTTAATGGGAGGGGCAAGCCTCACAAGGTGAGAAAACGCTTCTTATACTAGGGACACACATGTTCAAAGACTGTCTTTTAAGAAGCCTCACCAAGAAAGCATTGGGGAAGCTCAAGAAAGATGTGGATCTCAACAAGCCTAATTCTTGGGATCTATTCGCTCACAGCATCCCAAAAACAATCAAAATCTCAGGCCCTCATATTAAAAAATCTATTGAGGTGCACCTCAAGCACCTCATATAGAGAGGTGGCTCATGTGACCTCAAGAAATTATGTTGGACTAGCTATCAAGGATGAGCACAAGTGGTGGATTGAAGCTAAATTTAACTTGGCTAATGAAAAGTTTGAGAAAATCAAGAAAGAGAGATTGCACTCTAGAGAGGCCTTCCTACAACCGAAAACCTCTAATCAAGTACATTTTTTAAGGGCCTTAAAAGTCAAGAAGATCCAGGGCCGCGTCCACTCGCTCTATGATGAGAATGGGAAGGTTGTTTAGAATCAAGATGAGATGGCTAGTCTAATTTGTATTGGTCAGCCTAAGACCCGGTCTTAGGAAGTGGATGAAGCCAGAGTGACTTTTCTTGAGAGTGTCAAGAAGAAGGTTCCCCAATTGGAAGCCGACCGCTTGGAAGGTGCAGTCTCCAAAGATGAATGTTCTCACTAGCACTAAAAGCTCTTGGCAAGGAAAAGTCCCCAGGTTGAGATGGGATGACGACTTAATTCTTCAGAGAATTATGGGATGATCTCAAGGTACCAATAATGCGGTAGGCTAACCAAGCCATTATTGAAGGGTCATTGGATACAAGTGTGAAGAAAGGGATTGTCAAACCCATCCCCAAGCAAGTCTTTTGCTCTCAAATGAAGCATTGGCACCCTGTTACTATGATGTCAATAGATTAGAAACTTATTGCCAATGCCAGCTCCCTTAGACTATCCCCCCTACTCAACAGGATCATCTCTCCCCATCAACATGGATTCATTAAAGGAAGATCCATTTATGACAACATCTTGGTAGCAATGGTGGGCATCGAGAATATATGCAACCTTCATCAAGCAGGAGTGCATTCTACTATAGCTTGATCTTGACAAGGCTTATGAGAGAATAACATGGCTTATGATGTGGGGTGCTCTACCGATGGGCATAAAGATCTAGGAAAGAGGAATTGGGTTTGATTGATGCTTGGGGTGTAGGATTGCTAGTGAAGATCTTGCCCACCTATTCATGGAATGCAAGTCAATTTGAGGCTTGGATGGGAAATTTGGAAGTGGGTCCAAAGGACATGGAGGTTCAGGTTCTTGAAGACTGATTTGCTCCTTGATGTCAAAAAGATGGGAAGTCCTGCTCTTCTTATCGGCACTCACACTTGTTAAGTATGGAGCCTGATTTACCCCTTGTAACTTTTAGTCTACTAAAACGCACATTTGTAAGGCCCCCATTATGAGGAGAAGCCATCGTGCGTAAGAAAAACCACTCACCAAAAAACAAAAAATTCACGTCAGAATATTCCCTTTTTCACAGATGGCCAGAAGGCAGCCAAAAAGTGGTCAAAAAATGGTTGTTCGGTTGGACGATAGTCAATGGCTGGAGGCCAATTTCTAGGCGGATTTGTATTCTCAAGGGCAACCACACATGGGTGACTACACACAACTACCTCTCATGAGAGAGGGCATCCCTTTTGGCCTATAAAAGGAGGCCGCTTCTACACACAAAATGCATTTGTGAAGTTGATGAATAAAGGTGTATGTGAGGTTGTGAGAGTGAAGCAAGGTGAGAGCTCCATTAAGGGTATAATCCCTTTGTAGCATACTTCATGTATATTGTGCTCTCTCTCTCTCTCTCTCTCTCTCTCTCTCTCTCTCTCTCTCTCTCTCTCTCTCTCTCTATAATATCTCATGTGTGAAAATTATCTCTCTCCATTAATTAAACTACTCTAATATCTACTTTTCTACGTCCTATTTCCTAACAAAACTATCAGGTACTTCTTCTTTCACCATATATGGAGGGTGAGGAACAACAATGTGTTTGAAGGAGTTCTTGATGTGGCAAGCTTCTTAGAGATTATACAAGACAATAGATTCATGATCTATACTCTCAGAAGCAAGCAAGACTTGGGAGATTGGCCTAGGGCTACCCATGCCATTTTGTCTACTTGCGATAAGTAAAAGCGTTCACCTACTTTGTAAATCCGGTTATGTTTAGCCTTAGTGAGAGGCTGTAGACATTCAATTTGTAATCTTTAGCACCTCAAGGCTCGGCCTGAGCTTGAGGTTGTTTTATCACAAGGCATAAGAGATAGTTCCCACCCGCCTGGTTCACACAAGGTATCTTTGCATCTACATCATGCTCCTCTTCAACATTCATCTCACTTGTATGTACTTGGGAGTTATCTACTACCACTTCATCCTTATGCAAAGCATCATAAACCTCATACCTTGAGGATATAGATTATGTCTCTCACGTACTATCTATGTCCAAAGCACTACTAGAGCTTGAACAACCTTTGGTTTCTTCCTCAAAATTTGTCCTTTTTGGCACTTCAACCACCTTCTCTATTGCCTGCTTTAGAACATGCACCTTCTCTTTGAACTCCTGCACCATTTCCCTTCTTGAACCCTCTTGATCAAACACATTGGGCACCACTCTCAACAAGCCTCTCTGCAACTTTTGAGGCCTCGGAGGCACACACAATGTCTCCTCTAATGCACCAAAACTTCTACCATCCTTCACCAAATGCATATCAACACAAGGAAAAGCCTTTACATCGTGGGACTCACGTATCCTCTTTGATTGAGGTCCACTGGCCACAAAGACAAGCTGCTGCAATCTTGCCTCCATTTGCACCCAACTTTTTATTGGCATATCTTCTCCACCATAGCGCTGTTTGAGGATCCATTTGGACCAGCTCATAAAGAACTTTAAAAATCACACCTCGGAGCATCAACTTAGTCCTTTGGACACCTGGACCTGCCAACCCAATTTGCCCATTTTGGAGCCCTCTTGGCTTGGAAAACCATCTCAAGCATACACTCCCTCTATCACCTGCATGTTGAGGTCCTCTATACCTTTAGCCGTTTTTCCTACACTTGTGTACACTTATGGCATTGCTTGGCACCACTTCTAGGCTCAACCAACTTTGTCTGCACAAACACACACAAGAATACCACTACTGAGGAATATGGCACCTTGGCCATTTTTATTTTTCAGCATTAGACTTGGGAGCATCATTATTGCTAATTTTTTCATATGCCTTCATTGGGGAACTCAATGTAGCTCCCCCCCCCCCCCCCCCATATATTAAAGCGTTGCAATATTCCACGTTTTCTATCTCTCTTGATATGCATACTAGGAAAGTGACTTGCATCTCCCAAATCCTTCATATCAAACTATGTGCTAAGTGAATTGTTTAAGATGGAAATCTCATCTTGCGATTTCTCAAAAACAATGAGCATATCATTGAGATAAAGTATCTAGATGATAAGTGAACCATCATTCAACTTTTGGGTATACAAGTAGTGATCTTCCTACTTGTCAACTTCATGTACCACTAGCAATCTACACACGAGATGCAATGTAGTCATGTTGACCATTGGAGAAAAAACTTCATCAAAATACATGCCTTTCTTTTGCATGAAACCCTTAGCTTTCAATCTAGCCTTGTTCTTAGGTTCAAGATCCTCTGCCGCGTACTTCTTCTTGTATACCAATTTGTAAGCCAAGGCTTGTTTTCCCTCTTGAAACTCTATTAGTTCCCATGTTGCATTAGCCACAATCAAGTATATTGCATTGCATGTTTCCACTTCATGCTATCTTCCATCTCAATAGCCTCTTGGAAGCAAGTAGGCTCTCTACACTGAATGTCTGAGACCAGAGGGGAATGGACTATGAAAATCTCCACCAAACCTTGCTATATATAGACTCATAGCCTACTAAAATATAGCACCCCTTGATCGCATGTCCGTCCTAGCCCTTGGCTTGCCCGATCTTACCCTAGGACTGGCATTACTCCCTCTTTGGAGAAGCGTTTTTGTCCAAAAAAGTAAAAGTGGTGATATCTTCATAAGAACACTAATGTTTTCTGCAATGGCATCCTTCATGAATCCAGGTGTGCATTTGATTGGAAGATGGTTCAGTAGAAGTTTGAATGAAATAAAAAAGAGTATCTTGATTTTCCACATTGTTGTCCTTTGTTGGTAGTTGTCTTGTGTAATCGGCCCATATCCAGCATAGCATATACTCCATTTAGAACTCACTTGAGTATGCTAAACGACTTATCACAACTAGGAGATGTCTAAAAGAATACTCTTCTCACTTTCCATGAAAGTAAATGGCTCGCATAACTCATTAGCAAAGGATAAGTCCTTGACTTGCTATCATCCTTCATCAATAGACTACCCCACCACAACTGGTATTCAAGGTTGAGAAGCTGAATTAAACATGGAGAGACTAAACTTAGTTACAAACATGCTTTGCCTTACGGTAAGCAAACTCCAACTAGAGAGATATCTTTTCCAATTGGATTGCATAGTGTGTTAATGTATGCACTTAGCATATCCTTTAATACAAGATTAACACTTGTAATCTTCATATCCTCTTTGGGTAACTGAAAGTATTGAGATGTATTTTCCCACCATTTATGGGGGAATTAAGGATGGAAAGGTGAGGTTCTGGTGGCATTTTGTGGCTTGGAGATTGGACCTATAAGCACAAAATTGTAGGGCATTCAAGTGGGGGTGAAAAAAAATTGGTTTTAAAAGTTTTGTGTTGAGGTTCAAGGAGGCCTTGGAAGGCTTGGGTAACGTGGGTGTGCCATGTGGCGTGAGTATAAACCCACATGGGTTGTGGTGAGGAGAAAATCACCATATATATAGTGCAAAATTGAGGCCTCATAAGAAACACAAAGGGAGCAAGAGCTCTCTCTTGGAGCTTGTGGAGCCTTGGGCTATGGCATGAGTTGTCGGGCGGTGCAAGGTGCTACTACGAGCATTCAGGGTGGATGTGGTGGAGGTTACGGCATGGTTAAGAGCACTAGCTCTAGTGCTAGTGCCTGCCCCCCCCAAGGTCTCAAGGGTTTGGCAGTGAGAGAGAGAGTTGGGAGATTGGTGCAAGGGCTTAAAACCTTGTATAAGTTGCCAAATTTGAAGCCAAAGCAATCCAATGAAATCAAAATTTCCAAAAATGGGCGGGCCATTTTTTTAATCTTTTGAAGGGATTTTTTCTTAACTTTTGCACTATTCGAGATCAGAAAAGCCAAGGGTGAAGTCTTGAGGATTTTTTTTATTATGGTGGTGGCATTGTAATGGTTGTAAGAGCCTTGTGCTAAGCAATATCAGGTTGTTCCCCCCCATTTTTTATGTCATTTTCTTCTTTCCCTCTCTTTCTCTTGCTCTTTGTGTGTTTGTCAGTGACGGCGGAGGTGTGTGCTCACGGACCATTTTGTGGTGCAAAGAGGGTGAAATTGAGTTGTGGTGTGTACCGGAAGTGTTGAAACGAGCATTGATGGTGTGTGTGAATTGAATGGAGATCTTGCTAAGTGCATGTGTGTTGAGAGGTGTGTAGGTGGTGGTCTATTAGTGTGTGCTGTATCTTTTGAGGGTGTTTGTGAGAGGATAGGGGTGCTATGAATACCTTGGGCTATAGAGAGGCATTTTTGTGTGTGATGGGTGTGTTCCCCATTCCCCCTCTCCAATGACCCTAGCTCTAAGATACCAAAGATGGATCTCTCAAAGATGCAATACCCAACTTTGAATCCCCAAACTACCCCTGTTCCATTCAAACCCATGTATGGATCGCCACTGACATATCTCAGCTAGCAATACTACCAAGAGTGTAAGCCATCATATTTCTAGTTCCATCAACACTCGTCCCAAGAGAACTTGAGTTGATCCATGCTGGATAACGACCATTTAAGGCATCAAACCAATTCCCCTTTGATTTGGGTAAGTAATTGAATCTAGTGAGACCCTAGTTCACATGAGCTCTCTCTCTCTCTCTCTCTCTCTCTCTCTCTCTCTCTCTCTCTCTCTCTCTCTCTCTCTCTCTCTCTCTCTCAATGCATAAAAAGAGGAGGGCCAAGAGCCTTTCTCGTCATCTTTGCAAACATGGATGATGGGAGGGCTCTTAGCCCTCCCTTTTTCCATCAAAGAAATGTAGTACAAAGCTCATGAGCACACCTTGGCTTCTCTAGATTTCCTTTTGGAGTTGTTGGGGTTACTAACTCTAGGATTGTACTTCATCTTGTCAAACTCGCTAGGGCAACACTTGAAACATAGAGATCTCTCCTTCCTTGCATGCAGTTGTAGTAGATCTCTCTCTCTCTCTCTCTCTCTCTCTCTCTCTCTCTCTCTCTCTCTCTCTCTCTCTCTCTCTCTCTCTCTCTCTCTCTCTCTCTCTCTCTCTCTCTCTCTCTCTCTGAAAAAAGGAGAGGGCCAAGAGCCCTCCCATCGTCTATGTGCATGCGGACGATGAGAGGGCTCTTAGAGCTCCCCTTTTTTTACAAGATATATGGAAAACATTTTATAAAAAATAAATAAAATTGCATCCTTGATAGTGATGAGTGCAAAGCACGACACGCACCCCGACGGCCTCGAAAATGCCAGGAGCCGATGCACGCCGCGAGCCAGACATAGTGAAGCCAACAGGGGGGGCACCACCTAGCTTTGAGCGGCTAGGATGCAGACAACCATGATTCAAAATATCATAGACTCTACACACCGAGAGAGAGAGAGAGAGAGAGAGAGAGAGAGAGAGAGAGAGAGAATATGACAGGCGATGAAAACCCTCGGGGTGTGAGGGAGAACTATTTTCTTGCAATATTTACAGCAACCTTATTTCCGGCGAGGTGGCAATCATGGTGATAGAGAGATAGTGATCCTACTACTGCGTTCTCTAGAGATGACTCACAGACATGGAGACCTTGCTAACATGAGTGTGTGTGTGTCGGCCATTGGAGTTGAGATGTAGACATAGCTTCTTTACATAGTGCAAGTTCCCAAAGAAAGTCGCTACACTAAGTCCCCTCTCTCGTGATGCAAATGTTGCCAATCCCTCCCACCAAAATACTACCAAGTGCTGACCTCTGATGAATTTGCACACCCCCCCAATAGTGACCTCTCAATGCCTTTTTGATAGGTGTTGGCTGCTATAGATTAGGGTAATCTGATTAGATTAGGGGTTCTAATGAGGGGAGACAAAGCTAGGCGGTGGGCCCTGGATGGTTGACCCTTGCTTTGTCTTGGGAAATATTATAAAGGAAAACTCCTAGGTGGGCCTTTGTGACCATCACCTAGAGAGAGATGAGAATTTACAAATTGGCATTTTTTACAAGATTTGGTTTAAAACTGGGAAAAATGATGACAACCTATGGATTTTATTGAAGAGGGTGTCGTGGATGCAATGCCGGTGAACGGCGGCCTAGCTGGTGCGTCGATGTAGCGCATTCGTCATTGTCGGGGTCGGCCAGGGCATGCCTTCGGTGTCTTTTCTTGTTTTGGTGTTGGCGGCGCACGACTTGGCCATCCTTTCTTTTTGTTGATGACGTCAATTCCTCGGTTTTTTTTTTTTCCAGTGTGTGTGGGTGTGTGTAGACGGAAGCGGGTGCATGGAAACGAGGGAAAGGGTGTAATTATATATATAATATATATGTTATTCATATTTATTTTTTTCTTTTTCTCTGGCGCTAGTGGACACAGACGCAGGGGGTAGGAGAGTGTGTGCATGAGGGTATGAGAGGGGGTGGAGGGGCATGGGGTAGGTGTGTGTTGGGACCTCATCCTAGCATAGGGAGGACATCAACATAATGTCAATCCGAGGAGTAGGATCCGGCTAGGGCATGGAAACACACAAGTGGCTTGTGCGTGCCAAATGGAGGATTAGAAGGTGAAACCTACACACAAAGAAAGCTATGGAGCGGGTAAGATGTTGCTACGAGGAGAGAGCACACTACTTACTCTACCATTTGGCCTAATCTCTCACACACAAGCTTAATCACACACTACTCTCTAATCAATCACTAATCCAACTCTAATCAAGCACACAATGAGCATAGAATAGCATAGAATGACCACACCGGGCACCAACACTCTACACAAGCCTACACACACTTAGTAGCATGCTTAAACAAGAGGGAAATATGAAAAAAAGAGAGAGATTAATCAACAAATCAGCCACTAATCTTTGATTAATCAAGCATTGATTACACCATGAGCAAATGAGAGAGAAGAGGTTAGAGTTTAGCTATTGGCATGAGGCCGAATCGTCCATGCACGCACGTAGGAAGCTCAAGAACTCCATAGCCATCTCCTTCTTCACAAAGCTTATCTCAAGTGAGTAGGAATCCCCTTTCACATTGTGTGTCTTGAGTCATATACTCTCTAGGCTTTTTAGAAGTGGCCGGGCACCCAAATGGCCAAACTCACTTAATCTGCTATCTGCACTGCCTAGGATCTAAATATAGCTCAATGTTTACAACTTGGAACTCTTGATGAGACCAAAACATAATTACAACCCGTATTTGCGTTCATTTGACGAAAAAATCCTAAAACTTAAGTGACCGTCAATTGTGATCGTAACTCCATAGATAGTCATCAATTCCAAGTCTTCTCTGCATCTGTTGCTTGTATTTGCTTCATCTTCATCTTTACTTTGCATCCGCATCATCTGGCCTCGTTAGCATTTACTAAAAATAGTAAATAGCATCTTTTAATGGTCCGTTTGGCCATTGTTGACTTAACCACCAAACACTCCCCCCATCCGATTTCAGTGCGCGTCCTCGTGCGCTGCCTGGTTAGCTTGCACTGGAGAGATTTGAAATTGGTGGTGAATGTTGTTCTGAAGAGCTGTAAGCTGTTGGGTTGACTTGTTGGTGAATATGAGATTAGGTATTTGGGTTCAAGTAAAAGCAATTGGCTTGATTTATTATGGGAATAAAGAAAATAAAAGGCTATGTATAGTGCTTTAGGGTCTGGAAACCCTGGATTACCAATGGGGAAAAACCTCATGGGAAAAAGTGCCCAAAGGTATGTGATTTTATTATGGGAATATACAATGATGGGTGTTTAGGGATTGAATTTAGTGGGCTTATATAAATAATGTGAAAGTGAATTGTTTAAGCCTTTTGTCCCTTGAAAAGGGTCGATGATCTTCCTTGAGTCTGGAGTTGCTTTGTTGTTGCGTGTACTTGCAAGGTGAGTGCATGGGTGGGACAATAAAGAGTGCGTAATGCAAATGTCCAATTATGGGACATTATATATGCTTGCACAGATTTATGCATGGGTAAGATTATGTTGTGCGAGAAAAGTGTATTGATGGGTGCTCCTCAGAGTTAATGCAGCTAAAAAAAGTAAATTGAATTCACTTTACTAGCTTTCACTACTCTTGAGAAGGGCGTTTGATGCAATGGTTTGTCCTCTCCTAATGTGCACAAGTGCGTGTGTGTTTTGGTTTGAACACTTCACCTCGCCACCATGATTAAAATAATACATTGACTATGCTCACCTATTCAAAATGAGCGACTTGATATAATTACGCTCAACTCTTCCAGCTTGAGCTGTAGCTTAATTAGCTAGACTCATAGACCACAAAAAAATATTAGGACTTGAAGCTTAGGTATAACGCTTTGCTCATTTATCGGCTCAGCTGCCCGACTCTTGACATTTTCTCAACTTGACTACTGTCTTGAGCTCTTAGCAAAGTATATATCTAGACATTTAGAGCTCAGATCCTCAAAAAGAGGGTTATTAAAGGACCATATTGGCAAAGTAGGTTTTTTCTGCCATACCTGGGTGACCTTGGTTGTCAAAATTGCTTGTTTTAACTTTTGGTCCATTATCTGAGAATATTGGCGAGTTTCATTTTGTTGGAAGTGGGAGCTGACTTCAATCTTCTTCTGCACGTTTGTCTGCTTTGGCACCCATTTGTATCTGCTATTTGTTGTTGGCTTGTTTTTACAGACGACATACTGACTTTTTGGACCCGTATCCTTGATTTGTCGGTGTTTGTAGCTGTAATTATCTTCAAGTTTTGTAAAATCTGGTCTTGATGCCTTGGGTAGCCAGATTTGTTTTTGTCCTTTGTAATATCCCTGTGCTTTAAGTATATTTGATGGCACAAATATTTTTGTCTGTACTTTTGTATTCAACTGTATCTGTTCCTTGCCCTTTTTGGGAATCACTGTTGGTAAATTCCCTCAAAGATATGTAGGCTTTCTATATTGCGAATCGTTTTTGAACCTGTTTCTAGCCCTATTGTTCGATCTCCTATTTTGAGTTGAATTTGATCTTGATTTTCATGTTTGTTGTTTTGTTTTGAAGACATTTGCTACTGTATAGCCTGATATCTTCAGTTTAGGTAACCAAACATTTGGTTGACCACTGTAGTAGCCTTGCTCTTCTAAGCTGTACTGGGAGGCAATCCATCCCATTTGTTTACCTGAATTGTTTGGACTAGGATCATTTACCCAAACTGGATCTTCGACATTGATGTCATTGGACGCAACATAGGTTTGGATGTGCTGCTTGTGTTTTTGTTTATTCATGGTTGGGTATTTTGGCTGAAAGACCTTCTTATACTTTAGTCTAGATTGTTGGTTTATCTTTCCCTGGGGTGTTGAATCCACAGTTGTTCACGTTGATTGTTTAGTTGCATTTGTGACTTCCTTGTTGGACTTCTCTGCTTGTGGATGGCATGCTTTGGTGAGTTCTGCATCTAAACTGACTTGAACAGTCCTTTGTGCCTCTATTTTTGACAATCTGTTTAAGTCTTCAATTTCCTCTGCCAGCTGGACAGAAGTATTTTGACTCTTTTCTCCAGATGCAATGCTTACCATGGCCTTTGGTTCACATTGCTCTTTATTGATCTGTTTGTAAGTCTTTTGATAGGCTTCATGTGCTTGATGCACCATTTGCTTCTGATTGTTCAAGTTAATTGTGATTTGTGTCACCTTTGGTTCTGTGCCATCTTCCATTGGCGAGACAATATTAGGATCTGACTTTATGACTACCTCTGCCTTTTGACTCAAGTCAGCCTTTGAACACATTGAGATGTCTATTTCTTGGCTTTGAGACTTGATCTCTGGTTCTGTTGAATTCTGATGTACATTCATTAGCGTTGAACTATCTGTGCTATTAGCATTATTATGTAGAATCTTTGATTCCACATTTCTGCTTGTTGAAATCTTCAGCGGCAAGTCCTTGACTGCCCGTACCCACTCTGGTTCTAGGTCACATATAATTTCTTCATCCACTTCCTCTGACATTGGATCGTCCGCTGCATCTTTGTCAGATCTTTCGACTTCAGGCCAGAAAATTTTCAAGCTATTTGAGACCATCTTTTGTAGCTGATCTTTTTTGGCAGCTTGATTTTCCATCGAAATATCATTGACGCCTTTGAACTCCAATATTTTAGTCATCAGTTTGTCTCTGGTATCCTTTGACAAGATATGCTTTCTTTCTGGCGACTTTTGATTTGGAGACGTCTGCTTTAATGATTCTGCTGCTTGCAGTCTGATACTGTCTTGGTTTTGCTGCTTCATCATATCTAAGTGCATCTTTACTGGGCAATTGGGTATTAGATGATTAATGCCACATCCGTAGCAATGCACATCTATTCCTATTTTTTCTATACCTGGTCGAGGTATCTGTTCATAATATTGTTGGTATTCGTTGCCCATAGTATCTTTGATCAAATATGTCATCAGCATGACATGTAGATACTTGAAAACCAACACTAACGCTGGCTTTGACTGATTGACCTTATCTTTTTTGATTGTGGCATTCTCAAGAAGCTTGTAATAGCTTCCATTGCAACCGTGGTAGATGGTCGTTTTAGCCCCTGCTTCTGTGACCAACCTTAATTCTATGTCTGTTATGAACATGTGATCCTTTATCTATGGCTTCTGTATAGTCTTAGGACTCTGTTGTCGCTTCGATCCTGTATTTGGCCTCTGTTGTCCGCTGATTTGTAAGAGAGTATTGTGACTCTCTTTTGATGTTTGCAGTTGATAGGGTTGTCCTGATTGCAGTAAGTAAGGTGGAGATTGGACTCCCCCCATCCGAGAGTGTTCCCTATCTATAAGAGGCAACTTCCTTATGCCAAATTTTGATATTCTAGCTTTGTCATCTAGCTCAGTTGATTGAGCTAGGTCTTTGTGAAGTCGTGCTAACTCAATAGCTGATTCTTCCATTGATTGTACGTATGTTTGTGTTGGTACATTTTGTGGTGCATGTGTAGTGTTCGGTACCTGTGAATGTTTTGTTGTGGCACTCATCTGTGTAATGAAAGGAGTTGAATTGTGCTCATACAAATTCAAAGTCTGATCATGTGTCAGTGGAAGTTTAGAGCTTTTAAAGCGCACTTCCCTATCTTCTATTGATTGACTTTGTGCAATAGGGGCAATGTGACGAATATTTACCTGGTTAGATATCATTTCGTCATGTGTCCATTGCTCAATTTGGTCTTGTGGAGTTGAAGGTGACAAGATGAAAGCTGCAGTTCTTTCCGAGAATTTATCGGCAATAAGATCTAATTCATAGCATCTTCCATCTATATCATAGCTCCTGTCCCCAATGCGCGTTGCCCATAGTGTCCTAGGAACTGACTCGCTAAAGGTCCTTACCCGCGTGACTTGAGTCCATCTTTGTCCATCAGAATCTACATAAATTGGATCTTTCCATCTCGTTTCGTGGATCCAATGAAGGGCTATTGGTTCACGTTGCTTGTTGACTTCTGAAGTGGTTGAAGGCAACTGTCGTTTACACATGGCTTCAAGGAATTCCTTCCTACTGACTGTGTCTTCATTTTTTGGCAGATTGATTATAGTAGGCCCCGTCTCTTGAGTTATTTCCCTGTTCTGAGCTACCACTGTATCTGCATTGGAAGCTAAAGGTAAGCTCATTATCAAGCGATAAATATTACCACTTGTCGACATGTATTTGTAACCCAACTTTGAACCATATTCATGAGCTATGAAGCATTGATCTAGCTCTTCCGTCGCTTGTTGAGGTGTTTCTGCTTTGTACCATCTACCCTCCATATCTCTATAGAGACTGCTACCGTTTTTGTCCTTGTAATTTGAGTTTATCAAGTGCACAGTGACTCAACAACTGCTAACCTCTGGAAGATCTTGCCTGTGTAATTTTATTATGTCCAACTCACTACTTGGTTTGAGCTTCATGTACACCGATCCTAAACAATCTTCCATTAGGTTCTTTTGTGAATTAGCCATGTTGGTAGCTTCGTCTACTTCCATAACCTGTATTGTCAGGCTTTTCAGAGCATTTTGCTTGGACTTTAGATAGCGATTGTCTGCATCATCCATGTAGCATGGAAAGTATTTGAAATGACCTATTAACTCCAACCTGATGCCAACTGATTTGACTGTTATTAATCAGTTTGAAGCTGCATCATAACTGCTTTGATTTGCCGATGTTTCCATTGACTGTGGCTGTGGCATCTGCTGCTCCATTTTTCTTTGAACCCTGTTACTGACCTGCTGAGCACTTGTATTTCCTTTTTCTAGCCTCTCCCATGGGTAACCAGTGGTTTTCCTAATTCAAAGCTCTCTGCTAGGTTGAGCTGTGATCTCGACGATCTGATTTACCTGTATAGTTGTAGCACTAGTTGGCAAGATACTTACCACTGTACTGCAACGACTGCATCCTTCATAGAAATTCTTGGTTTGAGCTAACCTGTGTTTACTTTAGCACACAATCTGCAAAAGTCTATTTAGCAGGACTGCCATTTTACAATGAACACAAAATTCTTGGTGTACCCTTGACAGTCACACTTGTGCCTTGAGCTCTCTCTTTTAGCTGAATTAGATTGAAGCTAGCACAAAAGAATATATGCACTACTTGCACTGATTTGCTAGCTAATGGCTGATTTAGAAACTTTGCAGAAACTTGCGACTACTATGACAAGTCGAGGTTCCTTGTGTACGATCTCACCGCTACCAAATTCGTCTATGGATTCGCAATTTTATACTAGGCCTTGGTTTGATTTTACACCTTCACACGGGTGACCAGTGGTTTTTTTCCAAACGATAATTTCAATATGCTAGAATTAGTAGTTTAAATGATCACTTGCAATGCTTCCAGACCCATTCCGTTTCAATTTTCAGCTTTCCGAAGTTGAAAAGCTCACGTGCATTCGTGTCGGCTCTTAATGAAATCCAATGCTTGACTCTAGTTTGTGGCTTAACTGTCCAATTTCTATTATTTACTTCGATGTTACACTTCTTGCAGACTTCCAAGAGTTCTCATAAGAAATGAAGCCGGTATCGTCAATTAGTGACTCACTAGCCCCTCTCCTAGGTGCTCAATGTCGTAGGTCTAGTGATGTCAATGTGAATCTCAATATTCAACAATGTCTCAATGGCGCTCACTAGTTCCTGAAAAGGACGTAATAGGTTCCTCGTGTGTACAATGTGCATGAAGTTTACTATGCAATCACCAATGTGATCTAATACACGGTGTTTAAAGACCCAGAGTATATCTCACAAGCAATAGCCTGTTAATTCTAAGCTCTCGTCCAAGCCTAGATGTGCAATTATTTAGAGTCAAAATTCTCACCGCGCTATGCACAATCGGGGTCGCAATGTATGCTCCCAGGTGGCCTAACAATGCACTCTAGGTGTGTCCCATAATGGCCCTAATTGCCCTCTGATGTAGCCCTAATTGGCTATGTAAGAGTCTATCTAATGAGGACTTTATGTCAATTGCTTGCCAAGGTCTCTAACACCGTCTATGCAGTGCTCTCAAGGATTCAAGTGATGTGCAATAGAGTACTAAGAGTAAACTCCAAATAACTAGAGTCGATGATCTCGTCTAGAGCAGCTCACTAGTATGACTGATACTCTTGGTGTCAAATGACGTTGCCCAAAATGGTGGATTGGTGTCACATTCCCAGAGTCACAATTGGCTATCTTGCTCGAAACGTGCACTAGGGATTGTCAATGTACAGGTAGGTCGCAAGGGTGGTCAATGTCTCAATGGCGCTCACTAACTAATGGCTCAAATCTAATGTCGCAAAAGAGTGAGTCAAAATGATCTCGGACGTGTCAATGAGATCTCTAGGATAATCGGCAATCCCAGTCATCAAGCTATCTCACCTGCTCTATGTGCAATGAGGGTATGCTCAGTGTAGAAGGTCACATATTTGCAAGATATGGTCTCACAATTACTCTCAGTGTGATGCTCTCTACGCTTCACCTCGTCTCAATTGTGGCCACGTGCTCACTTGTGCTCATAGCAATCAGCCAAGACGAGAGTCGGGAGGGGAATGTTAGCATCAACAGTGCAAGGTAGGGTCAGTAAGGCCATGGGTGGGCTTGCGGGCTCAGCAGGATCGCCCTGGATCTGCGTCATCAATGCAGAAGCAGAGGAGGAGGAAATAGGATGCCGGATATCTCCTCCTGCACCTAACGGAAGAGAAAGCGAAGTGTGGTGCATGTGCTAAACGCAGGGTTGTATGTCTGTGCGTGTGTGTTTGTGTGGGCCAAGGAGAGTGCGCAGCAGGCACCAGGGTGAGCTGCACGGGATGGCGGGCCAGGTAAAGCGAGAGAGATAGAGACGATGTGTGGTGTGTGTGTGGGGTCTTGATGGCGAATACGCCAAGCCCTATGCGCCGACTGCAGGCAGCATGTGAGTCTGTGAGGGTGGGGCAGCGTGTGTCCGGGGCCGGCATCGACAGCCAAGGCGGGTGGGTCCACTGTGGGGCCGCCGACTCGGGCCAGGGACCTCGAACAAGGCGGGGTGGGCCAACAGCGTGTGTGTGTTTAAAGCCAAGGCACGTGGGCCAGGGAGCGTGAGCGTGTAGGAGGTCTCGCCTGCAGTACACGTAGCAAAACTTGGCGGGTGCAGCGCCCGTAGCGTAGGATGTCCAGCCGCAGTAGTGAATGCGTAGGACCTCGAGGCAAGGCTCACGTAGGAGGTCAATGCAACTAGGGCGAGAGCGTAGGAGGTAGGTCAGGGCCAGCTCAGCGCGAGTCACGGCACGACAGGCGGTTCAGCGCGGCAGGATAAAAAAGGGAGGTGAGTTTTTTTTTTTTTTTAATAACAAAAAATTACACAATCAAATTAAAAAACACAAATAAAACAAAAATAAATACAAAGGCACACATAAAATACAAAAACACATTAAAAAATCCAAGAATCATACAAAAATTCAAAAACACTTACAAAAATAAATTAATAAAATACACAAATAATAAAAAAAACACTTACAAAAATACCAAAATGAGCACCGATAATAAATAAAAAACACAAAAAAATCAAAAAAACACTCAAAAAATCAAAACATGCACAAAATTAATAAAAAAACACAAAATGTATAAAAAACACACAAAAATAATTCTAAAAAAACACAAAACACAAACAAAAATAGAAACACAAAAAAATAATAAAATACACAAATATAATAAAAAAATCAAATCTTATCAAACAAAAAACCTAAAAATGTTAAAAAATTTAAACTAGCACGCAAAAATGCTCAAAAACAAAAAAAAAAAATTGCCCCGGCAGTCCACAATTCACCCGAATTAAGCGATTTATCAATTTTCTTAGCATAATTAGCACATTTGAGTAAAAATTACCAAAAATGTGCCAAAAATTACCTGAAAATTCCCAAAAATTCTAGATCAACCTACCAACCTATACATTCGCAATCAAGCAATCGAAACAACGAAATTGATCACTTACTTAATCCAAATCGCACAAAACATCATTCTTTAAGCACACAAATCGTCTCGAAACTGTGCTTAAATAAACACAAAATTCACCCTCTCTTACACGATGACTAATCGCACTCAAAACAGCATTTTGCATCAATTAAACATCAATTCGAGCATCCAAATCTCAAGTTTAATCAATCATTAACACGCTTTCTGCTTCAGATCATGCACATAAGCATTCATAACCAAATTTGACCGAATTTTGACAGCATTTCGGCATCACAACGGAATTAGAAAAGCATAACCATAACTCATTGAAAACCATAAGCAATCACATGCTTCTCATAAGCAAATTGGACTCCAAAACAGCCCCAAATTACCCCAAATTAGGCACTTCCGTCTACACTCAAGCGGGCATAAACCGCACGTAGTTTTGCATTTTATGAATGCACATGGTTCATGAACCAAACCTGCACATAAAATCAGAGAATTAGCATTAATTTCAGCACCTTAATTAGCCACAAACTCAGCCATTAAGCACTTGATTAGTGCCCAACACACTAGTGTGTGTGTGTGTGTGTGTGTGTGTGTGTGTGTGTGTCTGTGTGTGTGTGTGTCTGTGTGTGTGTGTGTGTGTGTGTGTGTGTGTGTGTGTGGATCTCGTAAAATCACCTACACACAACCAACAAAAATATCAATCAGTAGCATTGTTTAGCATGAATGTAAACACATAATCATCATGGACATGCATCAAATAATCAATCCAAATCAGCACTTTGCAAAATGCCCAAATAATTATTGAAAATTAGTGATTAATAGGTGATTTCGCCTACGATTTGCGCACAAATAGAGTAGGATATGAGTGTGTGGATCACATAGGCATGTTGTCCATACACCCAAATCACTTTCTACTTGTGTGTAGCACAAAAAACACTTATCAATCAACGGGAAATTAGCATCAAAGTTAGGGAAAATTAGTGAATATGATGGTCAATATTAGTGATCAAAATCAAGAACTAATGATATGTGTGGGTTGTTTTGTGATGTTCTAAGCATAATCAATGCTAACCCAAGCACTAATCACACTAAAAGCCACTGAATCAATCAACACACCTAATCTAAAAACTAACAAAATTAACAAAAAATTACGGAAATTAGTGTCCCCTAATCACACCAATGGCACCTCTAGCTTAGGCAATCGCTCCCCGGCAACGGCACTAATGTTGGGACGTCATCCTAGCATCAGGAGGACATCAACATAATGTCAATCCGAGGAGTAGGATCCGGCTAGGGCATGGAAACACACAAGTGGCTTGTGCGTGCCAAATGGAGGATTAGAAGGTGAAACCTACACACAAAGAAAGCTATGGAGCGGGTAAGATGTTGCTACGAGGAGTGAGCACACTACTTACTCTACCATTCGGCCTAATCTCTCACACACAAGATTAATCACGCACTACTCTCTAATCAATCACTAATCCAACTCTAATCAAGCACACAATGAGCATAGAATAGCATAGAATGACCACACCGGGCACCAACACTCTACACAAGCCTACACACACTTAGTAGCATGCTTAAACAAGAGGGAAATATGAAAAAAAAAAAGAGATTAATCAACAAATCAGCCACTAATCTTTGATTAATCAAGCATTGATTACACCATGAGAAAATGAGAGAGAAGATGTTAGAGTTTAGCTATTGGCATGAGGCCGAATCGTCCATGCACGCGCGTAGGAAGCTCAAGAACTCCATAGCCATCTCCTTCTTCACAAAGCTTATCTCAAGTGAGTAAGAATCCCCCTTTCACATTGTGTGTCTTGAGTTATATACTCTCTAAGCTTTTTAGAAGTGGCCAGGCACCCAAATGGCCAAACTCACTTAATCTGCTATCTGCACTGCCTAGGATCTAAATATAGCTCAATGTTTACAACTTGGAACTCTTGATGAGCCCAAAACATAATTACAACCCGCATTTGCGGTCATTTGACGGAAAATCCTAAAACTTAAGTGACCGTCAATTGTGATCGTAACTCCATAGATAGTCATCAATTCCAACGATTCTCTGCACCTGTTGCTTGTATTTGCTTCATCTTCATCTTTACTTCGCATCCGCATCATCTGGCCTCGTTAGCATTTACTAAAAATAGTAAATAGCATCTTTTACTGGTCCGTTTGGCCATTGTTGACTTAGCCGCCAAACACAGTGTGTGTGTAAGTGTGAGAGAGAGAGAGAGGGGAATCCTGTGGCGGCGCTTGCACAGGCCGACCGCATGAGAGAGGGAGAGTGGGTTGGGCTCGCCTGCGACTCAGAGGGCGCGAGAGAGGAGAGTGAGATGGCGAGGGAGGGGGAAGGGAGTGTGTGAGGATGAGAGAGAGAGAGAGAGAGAGAGAGAGAGAGAGAGAGAGAGAGGGAGTGCATGTACATTGCGTGGCCTGCGGGCTCGATACAGAGAGAGAGTGAGAGAGTTAATTGCAGGCATGGAAGAGTGTGTTTGTGTGTGTGTGTGTGTGTGTGTGTGTGTGTGTGTGTGTGTGTGTGTGTGTGTGTGTGTGTGTGTGTGTTGATTAAGAGAGAAAAAGAGAGCGTGCCCCGTGGCGGTGCCTGCGGGTTGATGAGAGTATGAGAGAGGGAGAGTAAGGCTCAGGCCCGCTGTTCGACAGAGAGCAAGAGGGGAGGGGGGAAAGGTCATGGGAGGGGATTGGGTTATGAGAGAGAGAAAAAAAAATGATTTTGTTCATGGCTGGGTCGCGCACAGAGAGAGTGAGAGAGAGCTAATTGAGGGAGGGGAAGATAGGGGAAGAGAGAGCGGTGGTCCACCGGTGGGAAGAAAACAAGAAGGGAGAGTGAAGTCAAGGGGGTGTGGACGAGAGGGAAGAGGGAGGGGTGAGGTATGGCGGCCCGCTGGGCAGGGGTATGGACGAGCGGAGAGACAAAGAGAGAGAAGAGAGAGAGAGAGAGAGAGAGAGAGAGAGAGAGAGAGAGAGAGAGCTTGTGAATAATGAAAGAGAGAGAGAACTTTACAAAAGTGTGGTGGCCCGTCAGGGAATATAGACGGTGGCAGTGTTTTTTTAATGCGCCCATTGGGCCAGGCGATGCAGAGGCAGGGTAAGTGAGAGAGAGAGTTGGCGGAGCCGAGCAAGAGGGAGAGAGAGGGCTCTGTCCTTTGGCGATAATGGAGAGATGTGGAAAAATTGCAGGTGGCGTCCCGCCAGTGTTTAAGCCTAGAGGGGTGGTGAATGTTTAAAAAAAACTGTTTTTTATCGTTTTTTTTCTTGGTAATATTCTCTCTCCTTCTTCGGGTTTGGTTCTCGAGGTCGCGGTTTCAAAAACCGACCATCATTAGCCTTCTCGTCTGGCTAGAGGCATTCATACTTCTAGCCCTATCTCTGATTCTTTAGTCGCGGAGTTGGAGGGTTCTCCTTCTTCTGGAATATCTAGCATGAACTCTAGATCAAACCTTAGGAAATACCTCTTTAGCCTCCATCCATTGACTCTAGTCTTGTGAATTCTCCCATCTGCTTCATCAACTTATAGCTGCCATTGTCATAGCGCCTTTTGACAATGAATGGTCCTTCCCATCTAGGTTGAAATTTCTTGTCCTTCCTGATGTCAAATCTGTTGTCGTATCTCAATACTAACATGCCTTTTTCCAAGCCCTTTTCCTTAAGACCTTGATTGAAGGTGAGCCGACGTCGCTCTGCCTGCACTGCATAGTGATTGATCGCATCTTCCCAATCTAGTTGGAGCCTTTCCAGATCCAGGATGTGGTTGCAGAGATTGACAATTGGGCGCTACAATTGGCTAGCCATGACTCGTAAGATGGCTATATGTACCTCAATGGGTAGAATTTCCTCCTTTCCATAAACTAGATGGAAAGGGGTGAAACCTAATGATGTTCGGAATGTCGTTCGGTAGGCCCATAGAGCGGCCATGAGATGTTTATCCCAGTCACCTGTGTGGTTATTCACCTGCTTTGTGATGATTTTTGTAGAGCATTCCATTTACCTTCTCCACTAGGCCATTGCACTGTGGATAGTATGGTGTGGAATGTCGGCGTGTAATGCCTAACTTTCTCATCAGTTCTCCCACCAGATCGCCTTTGAAACCTGGTACCCTATCAGATATTATCTCAAGAGGAGTGCCAAAACGGCAACAGATGTGCTCAAATATGAACTTTGCTACCTCTTGGGCTGTAATGTGGGTGGTGGATGCTACTTTCGCCCATTGGGTCATGTAGTCTACACCAAGTAGAATGTATAGTTTACCTAATTGGGCCCTTGGTAGAGGACCAATTGCATCTATTCCCCATTTCTCAAACGGACCGTATGAGATGATAGGAGTCTGTGGCTCATAGGTTAGTGTGCGATCACTGGCCACTTGACATGCCTTTCATGTTTTACACCAATGACGCACATCCCTGTTCAGACTAGGCCAAGAGTATCCTGCTTGTAGAATCTTCCTACTGGTGGAGATATCTAAAGCAGAATGACCGCCGTAGACACCATCATGGCAACTTGAAATTACCTCCGTGATCTCATTGGAGGTTGTTACTCGCCTGAGAATCTGATCCTTGCCTTTACAATACAAGTGGTCATTTACAAGGTGGTATCTTGTAGCCTTCCTTACCAGCCACTTCTGGCCCTTAGTGTACCGTTCAGGACATTCACCTATGTCTAAGAAGCTGATGATATCAGGCATAGCATCACTACCTTGAAAGAGGGGTAGTTTTAGTTTGATTGCTCCTATGGGACCGTCTTGTATTCTTTCCTTGGCTAGAGCATCTGCCTCCTGATTTTTTGTCTTGGGGACATGAAATAATTGCACTGCTTCGAACTTTCTTAAAAAGCCTAGAGAGAGCGTAGGCCCACTTGCGTCCACCAAATGCTTTAGGCTTTCTGGTTTAGACTTTGTGGTTGATGTAGTGGACGACTCCTCTTGGACCATTAGAGAGAAAACACTTGGTGCTACAAAAAATCTGACTGTTGGGAGAGTGCTACGATTCTCAAAAGTGAAACTCACCATTCCTTCTTCACTTCCTCTGTCGGCACTCATTGACAGAATGCTTTGGTTGACAACAATGATGGCACTTCATAGCCTTCCCACCTGATGCTCTCAATTTGCGGTTAGAATGAGCAACACGAGATGGGGAGATTACCTCTTGGATACTGACAACACTACAGCCTGGCAGTAGTACTTCAATGAAGGCGGTTAGTGCCTCTTTAGTCTCCTCCTCTTTCGTTCTCCAGTTGGAGAATTCTTTCAGCCATTCGTCCATGATTGATGATGTGCATTTTTTTCAGCATTGTAAAGTGAAGGTTTTCAAGAATCCCTCCTCAGTGGGGGCACCAAATGACGAGCGCAAAGCGACACGGATCCCGAAGGCCTCGAAAACACCAGGATCCGATGCACGCCACGAGCCGGCCATGATGAAGCCAACAGGGGGGGCACCACCTAGCTTTGAGCGGCTAGAACGCAGAAAACGATAATTCGAAATATCACAGACTCTACACACCGGGGGGGGGGAGAGAGAGAGAGAGAGAGAGAGAGAGAGAGAGAGAGAGAGAGAGAGAGAGAGAGAGAGAGAGAATAGAGAGAGAATATGACAGGCGATGAAAACCCTCGGGGTGTGAGGGAGAACTATTTTCTTGCAATATTTACAGCAACCTTATTTTCGGTGAGGTGGCAATCATGGTGATAGAGAGATAGTGAGCCTAATATTGCGTTCTCTAGAGATGACTCACAGACACGGAGACTTTGCTAACATGAATGTGTGTGTGTCGATCATTGGAGTCGAGATGTAGACATAGCTTCTTTACATAGTGCAAGTTCCCAAAGAAAGTCGCTACACTAAGTCCCCTCTCTCGTGATGCAAATGTTGCCAATCCCTCCCACCAAAATACTACCAAGTGCTGACCTCTGATGAAATTGCACAGCCCCCCCCCCCCCCCCCCAATAGTAACCTCTCAGTGTCTTTTTTATAGGTGCTGGCTGCTTTAGATTAGGGTAATCTGATTAGATTAGAGGTTCTAATCAGGGGAGACAAAGCACGGTGGTGGGCCCTGGATGATTGGGCCTTTGTGACCATCACCTAGAGAGAGATGAGAAAGTGGCAGTGAGAGAGAGAGGGAAAGTGGGATGGGATGGCCTGACTCAGAGGGCGCGAGAGAGGGAGAGTGAGATGGCGAGGGAGGGGGAAGGGAGTGTGTGAGGATGAGAGAGAGAGAGAGAGAGAGAGAGAGAGAGATAGAGAGAGAGAGAGAGAGAGATAGAGAGAGAGTGTGTGTGCTTGTACATTCCACGGCCTGCGAGCTCGATACATAGAGAGCGCAAGAGAGTTAATTGTGGGCGTGTAATTGTGTGTGTGTGTGTGTGTGTGTGTGTTGATTAAGAGAGAGAGAGAGAGTGTGTGTGTGTGTGCCCTGTGGCGGCGCCTACGGGCTGGCGAGAGCGTGAGAGACGAAGAGTGAGGCTCGGGCCCGCTGTTCGATAGAGAGCGAGAGGGGGGGGGGGGGAAACGTTCAATGGGAGGGGATTGGCTTATGAGAGAGAGAGAGAGAGAGAAAAAAAAAATGATTTCTTTCATGGCGGGGTCGAGCACAGAGAGAGCAAGAGAGAGCTAATTGAGGGAGGGGAAGATAGAGGAAGAGAGAGCGGTGGTCCGCTGGTGGGAAGAAAACAAGAGGGGAGAGTGAAGTCGAGGGGGTGTGGACGAGAAGGAAGAGGGAGGGGTGAGGTATGGTTGCCCGCTGGGGAGGGGTATGGATGAGAGAGAGAGAGAGAGAGAGAACTTTACAAAAGCGTGGCGGCCCGTCAGGGAATATAGACGGTGGCAGTGTTTTTTTATGCGCCCATTGGGCCAGGCGATGCAGAGGCAGGGTAAGTGAGAGAGTTGGCGGAGCCGAGTAGGAGGGAGAGAGAGGGCTCTGTCTTTTGGCGATAATGGAGAAATGTGGCCAAATTGGTAGCGTCCCGCCTAGTGGTTAAGCCTAGAGGGGTGGTGAATGTAAAAAAAAAACTTTTGTTTAATCTTTTTTTTTCTTGGTATTATGCTCTCCCCTTCTTGGGGTTTGGTTCTCGCGGTCACGGTTTCGAAAACCGGCCGTCAATAGCCAACATGTCTTTATAGATTTTCATTTAAAAAAAGGAGCCACAACCTCCCAGTTGTCCATGCACATGCAGACCATCGGGAGGCTCTGGCTTCCCCCCTCTCTTTTTTTTCTGCAAAAGATCCATTGAGGCCCATTGGAACATACATTGGTGCAACCAAAGTGTGTCAACCATAGCAGGCACCACAAGCAGGTATGGATGTGCATGCATGGACAGTGAAATAGGTATGAAGTGCAAGTTTGAAAAGGGAGATCCTCAAGTGTATGGCTACATGACTTAAAGAGTGGAGCATGTTGGTCTTTATGGATTGACAATTCAAGTTTTGATTGCCAAGATACATGGCTTTGAAGTTTCACCGAGGATCGATTTTTACCCAGTTTGATCACATTAGAGAGCATGCCATAAAATGTTATTTGGAGATTTCTATGGTTTGTAGAGGTAGTATACAATGTATGGAACTAGCCAAAAGTGATAGCACAACAATCAAATGCCTGGTCCGATAGATACAGTTTGTCAAAGTTTGGTTCAGTTGGCGATGGAGCAGTGCAAAATTATTTTACAGATTTTTTGGACCAATGGTTGAAAGACCTAGCAAAGTTAAAATGCAGCCAAGATGTGGGAGTTCAAGGCCGATAATGTGGGGGTTCAATTGGTATTTATAGCTTGGTGATTTGAGCCTCAGGGGGGAAAAGACAACCCTTTTACTGTTTTTTTAAGCTATTGGGAAGCTTGGAGGGTTGGGTTGATGTGGAAATGCCATGTGGCAAAGAAAATATCCCACATGCGGAGTCGATAGGTAGGCAAGCAAGGTATAATACCTAGATGGGGGTGCCATTTGGAAACATCAAGTGATAGAGAGGGAGCTTTGAGAGCTTGTTGGCTTGGATATGATGACATGTATGGGGTGCTCCACAGCGGAATCTCTAGTAGTGCTTATGGCGGTGTGGTGCACGAGGGCAGATGTTGGTACAAGCATTGTTGAATGTGCTGCTGAAGTGGCATACTTGGTCAGGGTGCTTGTTCCCATGGCTCTAGTGGAGCCCCAAATTTTTGAAGAGAAGGGGGGACCCCCACTGGCACTAGCACTAGTGCCTTAGAGGGGACCTTCCCGCGGTGAAGCAGTTAAGTGAGAGAGAGTAAAAGTAGAAGTCAACAATCCTACAAGGAAACTTGTATGTACAGATACTTAATTGAGTGGACACTTGTTTGATTCTCCCCGACTTGCTAAAAAAGGATCAGAGGCTCTATGAAACCTAGGTTTTGCCATTTTTAAGGGCCATTTTCACACTTCAAGAGGGTTTTTTTCTTGGTGATCAAGAGGATGCACCTTCAAGTGTGTAGAGTTTTTTGTGTGGAATGAAGCATGTTGCCTGATAGTTTTTCTATGTTCCCACCCACTTCTCTTTTCTGCTACGTCTCTTTGTTTATGTGTCGGTGCAGGAGGATGTGTGTGCCCACGGACCCCTTTGTGTGTTGCACGCACACACACACACATATACACACACAAAGAAAGAGAGAGACAGAGAGAGAGAGAGTGCATCGGTGGTTTGTGAGATAGAAACTATGTAGATGTTTTGAGTGCGTGTGTGTTAGGTCCCGGTGAGCATGTTGGCGCGTTCATTTGTGTGCAAACGGTGGTTTTCTTGTGTGAGGGTATTGTTTGAAGGTGTTTTCCAAGAGGATAGGGGTGTTGTGAATACCTTGGGCTCTAGAGAGGCATTTTTTGTGTGTACTAGGTGTGTTCCCCATTCCCCCTCTCCATCTTCTGGTGCCCCCACTAAGGAGCACAGTGATGCTCCTAGTTGAAACTGAAAGCGATGTTTGAAGCTAACTGATAGCTGGTCTTTTGGTGAGTGAGATGTGTAATGATTGGATTTAAAGTTGACACTGATGATGGAGCCAAACATTGGCCCCATTTTCATAGCTGTTGAAGACCCTAAAGACTGATGTTTTGAGTTATAAATGCTATTTATGTGTATGGTGATAGATGCGTAAAAGTTACGTACTGCTATTGATATGCGGATGTGCAAAGATATGGCTTGATGGTTTAAAGAGTGGTGATCAAAGCTCATGGTAGGAGCTTACCAAGTATCCCTACTCTCAATAACCTCTCAACAGTGATGATAAGATTAGAAAGTGTTTTACTCTAGTTGGAACTAGAGGAAGCAATGGAAATTTAAGTGAATGCTTTGGGTTTTTCTTTAGTCTAGGTTGCCTTGTCCCCGACAACGGCACCAAAATGGTGGTTGGCTACCAAGCCTCATCATATGGATGCTAGCAAAATAAGAACCACAGACATAAAATGTCAATCCGTGGGACGTAGCTTACCCGACTAGTGCATGGAGGCTATAAGAGATAGCTAATCTCTCAAAAAACCCCAAGTCTCATGTGCTCTTACTTCAATCGGTCTCAAATGTTTGTCAAACATCAAAAGCTTCTTTCCTTACCGCAAGCTTAAATCGATGAATTGTATAGCTACGATGCTCCGAATGCAACAAAAATTACTACCTAGAATGGGCAAAGTATCCTCCACATCCCCATGTGGTCAAAAGTTATTTTTGACACTAGGAAAAATTTGCACCAAAGATAAATAGCCTATTGTTTGTAGGTGGGTTTTAGCCTCCGAAGCACTCTATAGCTTCCTTAAGACGTGCTCTATTTATTCCTATGGTGGAAAACAAGTTTGGATGCATGTATTGTGCATAGGGAATGAAAATAACTCTTAGACAAGTACGATTAAAAACACAACTTCATCGTGTAAAATTTACGTAGAAAGGAAGATCTTTCACCTGCGAGCGTGTTGGCATGGTCAGAATCACAATCCAACACCGCACGAGGGAGACACGAACCATTGAAAAGACAAAGAACTCATAATATTGTACTGCAGCATACGCTCACTTTCATTATCCAAAAATTTAGGTCAAAAGTTATAAAAATTGGCTATATGTTGTTTCAAGGAGTAAATTAGAACCGAATCCCCTTGTTTGAAAATTTGTGCCAGCAAATGTGAGTCAAAAAAGTGTTTTTGTTTTTGTTTTTGTGCATATATATGAGCAATGGTCGCTAGTCGCTATTCATCTACTCATCCTAAGTCCTTGAGTCATTCTGAAAACTCGTTCCCTTTCCATTCCAGCTCGTGTGCAACTTTGAGAGTGAGCAATAAGAACTCCATTGGTAGTATTGCATCTAATCCATAGACCAAGTTAAAAGGAGTCATGTTCAAGGCTCTTTTACATGAAACTTGATATGCCCACAAGGCTGAATGAAGATTCATCTCTCAGTTCGTTCTTTTGAACTAACAATTCTGGTTAATATAGAGCTTAGGATCTTGTTTGTATGGTTGTCTTGACCATTTTCTTGAGGATGATAGGGTGCAAATTTGTTATGGATTACCATGAACTTGTTCAATAAGTGTTCTATCACCTCATTGAAGAAATGTGATCCGTGATCACTTACAAGCTCAATAGGAAGTCCATACCTAGTGAATATGCATTCGTACAGGAACATAGCAGTAGTTCTAACATCATTCTTCTTAGCATTAAGAAGTGAATGGGGTATACGAGGGCCTCTTTATTTGGCAGTTTAAGGGAATGCTTAAAGCTTAAGCCAATTTTGACCAACTTAATCAAAAAGTAGAGCATCAAACTATAGAGCAAGAGTCGGCTAGACAATTATGTTCGGCTACAACACACTGCACGTAATATGCTCCGGTGAATCGATCATCTCACACATATTCCATTGGGCTACCAAATTTGCAAGCACAAGAGACATGCGCTGTCTATGCTATCTTCAAGTGATGGAGCTCAAAAGAAACGTATCCATTAAACTCAATAGGGATAGAAATGCAAGCTTCTAATTTCTTACTTTTTCTGCAGGTTGCTGTAATACTATTTCAATATGCAAGAAATTGGCTCGGATGATGATGGGAATCAATTTCAATGCTCAAATGACTAGACATACTCTGTTGTAGCATATCATCAAGGCAAAAGAGTTGGTGGAGCTATTGGATCGTCCATCCAATATTGGCATTGATAATGTTTTGCACCAAAAGTATTTTAGTGATCTAAAGAGCATTGTGTTGCCTCAGGAGATGATGGAGGTGTGTGACAGAGCAGGAATAAATTTCAAGGCCTACAAAGCTTTTTATAGAATTGTCACACTAGGTCACAGGGCAAAAGGTTTGTTTAGGTTGCTACCGACACCTTACAGTGTCAGTGTTGCAAAAAGTTGCACCAATAATGATGTTGCAATCTTGTTGGGTGGATTTCACTGTGTGGAGGATTCCATGCCATTAGAAGATAGAAAATCCTTCCGTTACAATGAGTTCAATAATGTTTATGTTGACTTGCTAAGTATCCAAGAGTCAATGATCAAATTTTATGGGCTGACATAGGAAGAGTGTGATGGCAAAGTTATATTTGTAATGAAGCTTGATGAGTTTGAGATTATCAAAGGTCAATGGCTCAAAAGGGTAAGTGTTATGCTTATGAATAGAGCCTTGGTGGGCATCGATGTTGAGGAGCTAAATGTCAATGAGAAGGGAAACATATGTTTAGGTGTTTAGTCAGAGAAGAATATTTGGTGGCTGGCAGATTTTCATCACCCACACAAGACACATGAGTCCCTGAAATGGTATTTCAATCACACCCTAATCGTTGATGTCATTCAGCAACAACAAGAAGGACAACGATTGTAGGTTTTAGGTCTGGGTACGTTCCAAGTGGAGTGGCATTTGGCAAGAGATTTGAAAACTCTCAAGAGTTTGTTAGGGTGAAAGCAAGGTGCAATGACCCTCTTTCCATGCATTTATTGCTGCCACAGTAAAGTCCCCAGGGGATTCACTCTATATACAAAACGGGACACCACCTACGAGCGGACAACTTTGATAAAACCCCTATATACGACTCATATTAGGGAATATGACCCCCCTTTCTACGCTTAAACAAAAATCAATGAAGAAACTATCATACCCCTATCTTGCATATAAAATTTAGGTCTCACATGATCTAATAGAGTAAAACTAGTCAAAGAGTGTGTAGCATAGTGATTGGCAATTTACTAAGGAACCACTTTTGTTGATAACTAGATGTACTCTCAATGTGTCTTAGTTTGACTTTCAGAATATGTGCCCAATCAGCCTGCACTCTGGCTACTCGTCCAATTTTGACCCATCTAAATTACTCAAAAACATGGTTTTAAAGCTGTTTTAGGTTCTCCATGTAAACTTGCATCTATACAAACTCTTTATAGCTTTCATCCCTCAACAAATGATTTATAATCACAAAACGAGCAATTGATACAATTTGAAAGCAGTGTTAGTTCTTACATGTATCTTTGTAGCTATTGACTCACAAGTTCAAGGGAGGGCATACTCTTTTGGGAAGCCATGATTTTGAAACACAAAAATTTCCTCTCATTTTTTTCTTTTCTCACTCCCCCTCCCCCAAATATGATACCCCCCTCCCTTATTTTTCAGCTTGGGAGATAAATTATTAGGGGCCTCCCCCTAACTTATACACTTATGTGACTTGTAAAAAAACCCCTTCCCTACACATACGGGGTGCGTTAAGTTTTCCATGGTGAATCCCCTAGGAGTAGAGTCTCATTGGAAACTGAGGGCAAGGGTGCAAAGACCAGCAAGTCAATGGGCGGTAAGGGTAAGGGTGGCAAAGCTACAATCAACTCTGCAAAAGGTGTGCCCACTATACAAACAGTGGGTAAAGCACTACAACAATGGTTTCAAGGTATCCTTAGTTGTAGCCGGAGCGTACTCCCTAATCAAGACATGGACGATCCAAATTGGGATCCTATTCTATTGATTCCATTGATAAATTTGAATGTGTGCACTCTTCATGGCCGTCTACGAATTCTTGACAAGTTGCTTATGCTCCATATTAATTATGCTTGGAATATGGAGTCTGCAAAAAGAAGAGAAGAGTTTACAAGAGAACTTGAATCTATTCTATCAAGTGTTGGTCTACATGGGGGTGCAGTTGAGTTATCAAAGGACAAGAAGGGATTTGGAAGTACATAGAATCTCTCTAATAAAATATGTATGGGTGGTAGTAAAGCTAGGCATTTGCTTTCAGATTATTTTCACTCCCAAAGTCTCAATGAGTTTCAATTGTGGAAAACTGTATGTGACATTACCACCTACAGAGGTAATAAAGCAGCCCTAGGAATTAAGCGTGCTCGTGTGTGGCAGTCTGTAGATATCCTATGTTGAGATATCCACCTTAAAGTTTGTAATCAATAGTTTCATAGTGCAAATGGTGGATCCGTAGGGGGAGACGCACATAACACATTACATGGTGGGTTGAACACTTTGTCTTTGCAATTAAAAAACATCAGTGTTTGAACTAAAGTTTAATTGTTTTTTTTAGCACATTTATTTTTGCACATAGCTCATTTTTCCTCGACCATACGGTTCATTGGGCATCTCGAGTAGCTAAGGAATGGAGCGCTCACACTATCAAGCAAAAGTAGTGTATTTTAAAAGTACACGGCATAGAGGTGGAAGAAAAAAGAGCAATGCCCTACACGAGATGTTCAATTGGTTCTACATAGTTTTAACGGGGAGAGAGAGGAAGAAGAATAGAATGGAAAGAAGTTTGAAACGTAGAATAGAATGCAAAGAAGTTTGAAACGTAGAATAGAGAAAGTGGTCAGCGTGAGGTGATCACAATCATATCATGCTTCGAGTGCAGAAGATCGACTCCAACGATGGTTGAAGACAAGGCGACAAAATGGAAAGCTTTGGGTGGAAAACCAATAAATTGTTGACACTAACCACTTCTATTGTAAACATGCATTGTAATGCCAAGTGATTTGTTGGCGCTCCAACCAGTGGTCCTGTGGGTCAAGTTTTGTCTATTTTGGATTTTTAAAAAATTTTATTAGTATTATTGAGTTTTTAAGTTTTTTAAAAAATTTAAGTACTATATAAGTCAAAACTTACAACTTGAAGTTCATGTCTTGTTTGTACATTCTAGAAGATCCTCTTGAGCATATAAACGAGCACCTGCTCATATTTGCACCATCTCCCAGGGTGTCCACTAGGAAATATGTAAGATAGCACGTGCAAACAAAATAAGGGATTTATAATTAGGTACATTTACAAAAACAAATCTACTTAAAGGGTTTTTTAATTGAGAAAGTGAAAGTTCTCATACAGAAGGACTAGTTGTTTTACAAAAATGCATACATAAGGGGTACATATAATACCTGAAAATATACAGGTAAGGGATTATTTAAATACCTCTTGTTCGCACGTGCTATATGAAATTTTTACATAGTGGACTCCTCGGGCACCACATAAATGATTCACACGAGTAGACAACTACCCACATTGATACCACTAGATCCACTTACAGCACTGAAAATCTACAGCCAACACCCCATGCAGAATCTACGGCTTCAAATCCACATCCTCAAATGCAAGTGGATAACCCAATGCCACAACCCGCTCCAAACGCCCAATAACCTCCCCAACCATTGAATCCAGATGATCAAACCCCCATGGGATAGATTTTTGGTGATCTCGCACCACTAAATCATGTGAACCGCACACCTCTGCCAGATGACCCACCAATTTCATCTCTACACAAAGCCATGCAAGAAACAAGAGCAACCAAAGAGGAATACCGAGGTCTAGTGTAAAATTTGGAGCCCTCGTCTACTGTCACAGCACATGGTGCTTAGACAACCATGAAAACCACGCTGCAAAGATTTGGACCGCGATACAAACAAAGGGTAATCAAAGTAATACCAGGCGGCCCGGTTTCTCAAGCACAAGAGGCCAAGAGAAGGAAAAAAATGAAAGAGATGGAAAAGAAACTGGCAGTTGAGAATGAAGCACACAGAATGTAAGAAGAACAAAGAAGACAGAGGAGCAAGAGGAATGGTAGAGAGATGAGATCAAGACAGCTCACTTGGAAAACTTACAAGCACAAGCAGAGGAAAAGAGGAAGGCGGCAGAGGATAGAGATCAAGCCACCCAACAAGCAAAGGCAGGGAGCTCAAGGCCTTCAAAAATTTCTCAAAGAGACAAGCAATGTGAAATGAGGAAGAAGGACAAGGTGACACCCAAAGGACAACATGCCTAGGAGGAGAGGAGGAAAAAGTGCAAAAATGATCCTCCTCAATGGGCTAGGTAGGCGGCTCCTCCACCACCGCCAACAACACAAAAAAATGGAGATGGAAGTCAGGCACGATTGCTTTGCGGGAGATCCAAAAGTATCAAAAGAGCACTAAGCCCATCATACCCAAAGCAGCCTTATCTCAAGTGGTGAGAGAGATAATGGATGAATGCAGTGATTCCGCTATATGTATACAATGTGCAACTTTACTGGTCCTACAGGATGCCACCGAAGACGTTTTGGTGCAGCTATTTCAGGATTGCATTTCTTGTATGGTGCATGCTAAGCGCGTAACCTTGAAAAATATGAATTTAGCTCTAGCAAAATCAATTTGCAAATGAATGATGCCTTCATAAGAATCAGTTTATCACATGTACTCTCTTTTGATGAGATTTGTAATCTTTTCATATAATATCAAAGAGTTGAATTTCTACCATTCTAAGCAATTGTATAACTTGATTTTGTACAATGTGTTTTTTAAGTATTTGAATTGTTCAAGTTGTTAAATTTAAACTAACCTCAACCATGCAAGCACCCATCGGTTGGGGGAACCTCTCAAGGATTCTTTTATGAAACCGGGCAATATGGGGGCTGTATCAGAGACAACAGGACCACCACATCACACGACGGTGCTCGGCCCTCCTCACTATCTCACACGGGAGTTTTAGGAGGGGATCATTGGCCCATGTTTATTACGGGGATTAGATGCAATCTGAGCCATCCAGTCTGCCTCTTGTAAATTCGAGAAAATGGGTAAATTTGGGTGCACCAAAACTTGTAAATTTGGGTGGCGCTTGTAAATTTAGGTGGGTTGCACCACCCCCCCCCCCTCAACTCAAACCCACGACGTCACCGTTAAGAGTCTATCACCTTAACCACTTCCGCGTGTTTCTTGAGAGCATTGGGAGACATTTTCTTGATAAATTTGGGTTAATTTAGTAAATTTGGACAATTGGTAAAGTTGGGTGACATTGCAAGATCAATGGCCCATAATGCCCTCGCTCCCCCGATTTAAAATTGGCCATTGATCCCCTCCTAAAAAAACCTGTGTGAGATAGTGTTGAGGGCGCCCGACGAGGTCGGATGGTGCAAAAAAAAGTCTTGTGTGCCATGGTGCCCAAGGGGCAGATCTGACTGACATTGTCAGATCTACCCCCTGCGCTTCATTGTGCACCATGGCTCACAGGCCTTCGTCGAACCCCAATCGATGCCGCCCTGCATCGTGGTGGTCACGTTGCCTCCATACGCCCCCTCCCCCTCATCGCCTAGTTTTGTTAAGAAAACCCCAAGAGGTGTCCCCTGATCAACAGGTGCTCACATGGTCGAGTTTTTGTACACGTGTTGCAGAAATGAAATTTATTGCACAATATAAATCTGGAAAAAAAAAAGTACATGATGTTGATAGGAATCGATTATAAAAAAAACAACTATTATGTATTGATTTGGATATTACATCATGTTTGATTAGTTTTTCTAAAAATTACATATGTGGATATGGGGTGAATGACTGACTTGACGCCAAGGGATTTTACAATTTCCTCTGGGTTTGTCACCCCTTGACCTAGGCTTAAGGCGCAGTGTGAGAGTATTGATACACGGTGCTTGCCTATAAATACATACAATGCCATCTCTCAATCCACCAATATACATTTGTGAGCATTTAGGGCAAGGGAATCTTTAGTGATTATGGCACTTAATTCTTTGCATTTGAGCAGCTCCACATAACCATTCTTGGAGAACTCTGTCTGAGTAACTTGAAGAATCAATGGCCCCAAGTGGCTCAAGTAGTGCCAAAGCAAGCTATCCCTACCCATCGGCACGTTGCGTGAACCTTCAGTACGCATTGAGAACTAATCAACATGGTATGCCATCTGCAAAGCATTTTAAACACTTTAACACTTGTTGTGAGAGGCTTGTTGGGAGACCTTGGTCTTCAAAGTCAATTTGAAATTTGACTTTCTCTTCCTTTTCATTGGGATCCTTCATGCCCACATAGATAGCAAGCACTGCGAGTGACTCATCTTCTTTGAGTCCTAGTGTTTTGGCAATGTCATCAAGGAACAAAAAATGACAATCATCCACCGCTACTGCATACAAAGTGAGAATTTGGAGGTATGGGACTTCCTCCAGCACCTCATCTCCCTCTATCATCCAATCTTCCAAAGGACGAGTGTCATAGATGCTTCAGTCTGCTCATCAAACTCTCTGATAACTTTCCCTTATCCATGTCCTCAAACACAAGTAACAGAACCATGTCCCAAGAAATGATTTGGGTGCCTATGCACCCCATGCCCAACTCTATGCAATCATCCTCGTCCTCTGTCTTATAGTCTTCTTCCATGAGGCCTTTAATAAACCTCAACAAGTGAAAAAAAAAAATTTGTCATCCATATAGAGATGTTTGAGGAAATCCTCTGGCAGCCACGCTGTGTCGGATCCCTCAAAGACTATGGCATATTCTTCCATGTGCTATGCCATGTAGTCAAGAAGCTTTTGAATGTGTCTATATGAAGGTTGGCAATGGCATGCATGTCAATTATCCCCTCAAACACACTAAGTAGTTCATGTGTCTGCAAGTCCTACCTTTTCTAGTTGTGTGAGAAGTGCATCAAAAGATGTTGCTATGGGTTCGTTCACAAAGAAGATGCAAAGAGAGCTTAGAGCTAGAGTTTTGTGAATGTGAGAAATGAAGTTTAAAACCTAGAAAGTCACTTATATAACCAAGGTTGCTTTTTAAAAAGTACTTAAAATTAACGTCAAAATAACTTAAAACTATAATTTTAAACAAAATCACGTGGCAAAGCATTGAAAGACACCAACATTGAAAACATTTGTGCTCCACATCAAAGAAATTGCACATTTTAATTGAAAACTTGAACAAGTTGAGAATAAACAAGTATGTGTAGAAACGAGATTCAAAACACCATATGTATTAGTGGAAGCAAAATCCGTGTCAGTTACAAGCTTTTACAAAAATACATCGCGAAAACGGAATGTTCTCACACAAAAAGATCTTCTCTTTTCTGGAGCGAACAACATTTTCATTGATTACAAAGAGATATTGCTTGGGAAAGGTATATTTGAGATTTAGATATTCGCAAAGGTGACTGAGGTGCCAGTCATTATTCATTGCAATGCCATGCACTGCATCATCATGGAGGAATATTTGTAGGGCAACTGATTCTCTAACAGCAACATCAGAGTCTAGTGCCTCCCATTCTCCCATCGACAACTTCCATCTTCTATAGGGAAAGACCATTGACAAGATTTGCTTCGCAATATCGTATCTAGACACCACATTCTCAGCAACTATAGAGCACTTGATTCTATCTCCCTAGTGGTTGACCACCTTGTCTTCCATCTAGTTGCAAGGAATTTGTTGATAACACTTTCCCGTTTACAAGTTCACATTGTTGTTGTCCTGTGAACACTCTGAAGTCGAAAGATAAACAAAAACATGTAAAGAGACCATGTTATCGTGGCTTTGTGGGAACCATAGGTGCACTTCATTGTTGCTTGTGTATCTACCTCGATTCTCCTTTTGGTTGTTGCAATCAAGGCACTATCTGGCTTAGGCCATTCCAAACTCTCCAAGGTTGACAAGTGAACCGGAGAAAGATTACCATTCCCATTTCACCTAGACGTGACATAAGTATGACTATAAAAAAAATGTCATGTGAGGCAAGCTTAGAGGATACATCCAACATAGAGAAACTTTCCAAGGTCAGGGTGGATGGCCACAAAAGTTCTTGTGAAGGACTCTATTGGCACCCACTCTACAAAATCGGATGGAAAAATATATACAAACATGAACAAGCAATGGAAATCTTACAGTCATCAAAAGCTTAGAGGATACAGCCAACATAGAGAAACTTTCCAAGGTCAGCGTGGATAGCCTCAAAGTTCTTGTGAAGGACTCTATTGGCTCCCACTTCACAAAATTGGATGGAAAAACATCTACAAACATGAACAAGCAATGGAAATCTTACATTCATCAAAAGAAACACACGGAAAAAAATACTAAATAGACAATCTAAAAACTTGAAAGAGGAGTAAAATTACAGTTTACAGGAAACCGTTGTTAGGAGTTTTTTGGAGCAAGGGATTGCGCATATGTACATACACATGCATGGTGCATCAAATAAAGGATTTCCCATTTTCCATAGCCAGGTGGTTACGTGGGGCCCACATGTGTACAGGTAGGACAGCATGTACAAAGTGCATCGATTTTCACTATCACCAGTACCATTGTGTTTTTTCTATACTAATGAGGATTTGATAGCGCGTAAAACTTCTCGAGGAAGCTATCAGCGGGCCGACGACATGAGGTAAGCAGGTGCGTCAGATGGCATCTAGTGGCGTTAGGAGGTCGAATGGGATTAATATTTGCACGTGGATAAGTACGGACACAACGTGGGTGTTTTCTTGTGATAATTATACAGAAAGGTCATCATGAGGACCATATTTTGGGGCCACTTCACGTGGTGGAAGGATGCAAACCTGAGAGAAGACCAGAAAAAACGTGGAGAGAAGAGAAGGAACAGCCGCAACTGTGTTTTTGCTGTTTTTGGAGCCTGTTTTGGCCATAAACTGCTCATCCGAGGTCGAATTTGAGCACTTTGACATTGCAGACTAGGGTTTTGGGCCGTTCCAGACGTAATGGCGCTGTCCATTTTTCCAAATTCCTCATTATTATTATTTTTTTTTGGTTGTGTAAGTTTCTACTATGAGCGAAGCTTCTGCTCCAATTTGTGATTGTATCTGGCATATTTTACCCATATTGTGTGAGCTATTTGTCCCATTGGTGTTGGCCCAAGCTCAATTGTATCTAAACATCAAAAATTATCCTCTTTTGAGCTGAGTTTTTTGGGTGTGTGTGTGTGTCTCTCTCTCTCTCTGTGGAGTGGGTAAATGGGTAGTATATCTCCTCTCACTCCATAGGTGTGTTCCCTGTATCAGCCAGGTGGGTTGTGTAAGCCGAGTGGTGCCCCATAGTGTGTATTTATATCATCCCAAGAGTGTGTGTTGGGTCATTATAGAGGCATTCTGTGTGTTTCCATCCCGCTCACATTCTTTTGGTGCCCCCATGGAGGATCTTCTTCGAGTACCTTGTGCTTCGAGCTTCAAGCTTCGAGATTCGGTATTACAGGTTGCAGATTATAGGTTACAGGTTACAGGGACAGATATAGGTACAGGTGATTTACATAGGTATAGGTAGCTGGAGTAGAGTGATATACTGGTAAGTGGAAGTCACTTGCAGTTGTCGTGGGTATGCATCATTTGGCACCTGTTTGAGCGCATTGGCTATTGCTGGTATTGTGCATTACTTGTGGAAAATGCCATTGTACGCCTTTGTGGAGCCCTACTTGGTTTTATTTGGCAGTCCCAGCCATTTATGAGACTTGGTCTGGAAGATAGTCATTTCTGAGACTTGACTATACGAGATTTTCATAAGCCTTCGTGAGAGGGTCGATAGCGTGAGGTTTTATTGAGCTGGGGGATTCTCAAATGTGAGATCCTTTCGGTGATATAGGTGGCTAGAGCACCACCCTTTTGTGACCTCGCCATAGGCTATGTACTAGTGATTCCTACTTGATGCTTGAGTTCTATTGTTGGTAGTTTATGCATACATATACATTCTATATTTTGGGTTCTTATTGCTCTACTTCTGGGGAAACTCTGCCAAAATTTTTCGAAGTTGTGATGGCTGGGTTTTTGGTCTTTTGAGCCATTTATGCTGTTATGCTGCTGAAACTCTGGCAAAATTAGAGGATAAGTCAGTTGTGTCTTCTTGGGAGCTACATGGTTGACTTTAATGGATGATCAAAATGGCCCTCAATTCACTCCTTTTCATTTAACTCAAAGAATCCAGATAAATGTTCATGTGTCCAGGAAGATTTTTTTCCAACAGCGCATAGTCTTTATGTTCGGGCCAAGAAGATTAAGAGAGATACTGGAATGCCCTTTGCCTATTGTAATTTCAATGATTAACTATGAAAACTCATTTGATGTGCATGTGTTTGTCCTTATCTAAAGTTGAGCTCCATTGAAGTTTCTGGGGATTGAGTCAGTTAAAAGTTTTGGGTTCTTGAAAGTGTGTTCAAAGGGTTTCTCAAAGCATGTAACATGGGTAGCCATGGCTTTCTCTTATCCGGAGTTTCATGGAAGAAGTGATAAAGATGTGGAAGACTTTTTGGAAAAGATGGAGGTTTCCTGCATTAGCAACCAGATTCATGACCCGGTGCAGATGTTACGTCTTCTCCATATTTGTTTGAAGGGTGATGCACGAGTTTGTTCCAAAGCATTTGAAGAGGAGTTGCGTGTGGCTGATCCACCTGTAAGATTGAGTTGGGACAATCTAAGGCATGGATTGGAAGTGGAGTTTGTGAAGACAGAAGATCTTGACAAAGTGTGGCAAGAACTACAAGGTTTAGTGCAAAAGGGAGGTGAGCCAGTAGATGCGTACATACGTAAGTTTTCATTGGCATGGGAGCGGATGTGCAAGGCCTTAGCACCACAGGTATCCCCACCTGACATGATGAAGAAGGAAAGATTCTTGGCTGGTCTTTGGCAGAATATACATTGAGGAGTGGAGCTAAAGAAGCCTAGAACATATGAAGATGCATTGGAGGTAGCAAGGAACAAAGAGTGGAAGCTGAGAAAAATGAGCCAGCTAGGGGTGGAGTCTTTTCCCATGAGGTCTGAATTTCAGCCTATGGATTCTGTACAAGATCACATGCCAGGGGTTCACCATGAACCAGTGGTTTCTGTTACTCCTCAAGTTATGCCAACATTGGTCACTACAGCAGTGCAAGATGATGGCCTAAGGCAAGACATGAGGCAAGTGGTAGATTTAATGAAGAATCTCAACCTAAACATGCTAGGTCAAGTGGGAAATAATCGAGGTCGAGGGAGGTTTGCAAATCAGCCAGGAGGTGAAGAAAGACCCAGGATTGGTGTTGGACAAAGCAATGGTAGGTTTTGGAGGCAGGCGCCCACATGTTATAATTGTGGAGAGTTGGGACACATCAGCCCGCAATGTGATAATCCACCAAGGATGGGGGGAGACATGTATCCATTGCCAAGACAGGTGCTAACTAGGTCAAATGATTATGGCATCGAAAGGAGAAGAAGGAAGCAGTGGATTAACCCAGGAGGAAAAGGGAAAGACAAAAGTGATAAGTGTAGTCACCTTGGAGAAGGCATCAAAGCTAGAGGATACATTAGTGATGCCTATTGGGAAGAGGACCACAGAGGACCAGGAAGGAAGAAGTGCCCTAGGTCCTAGTAAGAAGAAGGGAAAGAGCCATGAAGGCGAGGATGTCAAGGCCAAGAGGAAAAGGAGGGCTCGTCGCTCGCAAGTTTCATGTTTCAGATTTTCCACTAGGGGATGGGCAGTTAAGTTATGACTTAAAGGAGGATTTGACAAGCAAGAAAGCTGATGTTACTTTTGGGCAGCTTATAGAGATGGTGCCTAAGCTAAAGCGATAGTGGAACATGATGGTTAACCCAATGGAGAAAGAGCCAGAGAGAGGTTCAATGAAGGTGTTTGCGATGGATGAGCTACCAGACATTTGTCCAATAGTAGATGTGTGGCACAAAAGAAAAAATCTGGGACAAGGTTATGTTGATGGTGGAGCCCAATTATGTATCATAACACACTCATGTGTTGAAAAGATGGGTCTTACAGTGACTGGGGTGTCAGGATTTCGGATCAGATTGGCAAACCATCAAAAAGTAAACTTTTTGGGTGTTGTAAAGAGCTTAGAAGTGGAGGCGTATGATGCAAAGGTGGTGGTTTATTTTCATGTGATGCCAGTGGGGTTGGGAGCATATCCTATTATAATGGGCAGACCATGGTTACGTGTAGTGGGAGTTGTTCAAGATTGGAGACATGGTACGATTAGCCTCTATGGAAAGATAGGTGCCAAGAAGCTATTTAATATGGACACAAGGAAATGATTGTAGGAACTTTATGAGGATGAATATGAGTCTAGTGATGAAGACTATTCCACAGTGACTGATGAGGACAATGATAGTACTACCAGCAGTGATGAGGATGTTGATGTTGCATTTCTTTTGATGGACAAAGAAATCCAGGAGTCTGGTTTAGTTGCATTTGCAAATGAGATTGAAGATGGAAGTGAAGGGCCTTATGAAGTTATTGAAGGGGTAATGCAAACCAAGGCTGAATCGTCAAAGAAGCAGGAATTGATGACACAAATGATCAGTGGAGACCTCTCAACTATGGAGAAGGAGATATATTTGCACATGCTGGCTAGTTTTCCTGATTTGTTCATTACTTCACATGAAGAAATTAGAGGGTTCAAAGGAGAAGAGATGCATATAGAGCTGAAAGAAGGTGCTAAGCCAGTGCTACAAAGGCTAAGAAGGATGGGGCAAGAGCAGATGGAAGCCTTGCGGGAAGAGGTGGACAAGTTATTGAAGGCAGGGTTCATAGTCCCAGTGGAGACCACAAAATGGGTGAGTCCAGTAGTAGTCAGCCCAAAGAAGGATGGAAAGTGGAGGATTTGTGTAGATTTTAAACCCTTAAATGTAGCCACTAAGAACAACCCATATCCCCTTCCATTCATTGATCAGATCTTGGATTCAGTGGCAAGTTATGAGAGGTACAGTGTGTGTGATGGTTTTTTAGGCTATTTTCAATTGAAGATTGCTCTTAAATACTGAACAAAGACAACTTTCATTACGCCATGGGGTTGTTATTGCTACACGGTATTGCCATTTGGGTTGTCAAATGGACCATCTTTCTATCAAGAGAGAGCAAATTGGGTATTGGAACCATTCATTGGTAGTTGTGTTAAAGCTTTTATGGATGACTTTTGTGTCTATAGTGGTAGGGTTGAACACCATGAGAAGCTGCAGATGGTATTGGCTCGATATGATGAATGTGGAGGAAAACTAAATCCAAAGAAATGTCATCTAGCACAGCCAAGGGTGAAGTTATTGGGCCATATGGTGTCAAAAAATGGCATTGAGGCTAATACGGACAAGGTTAAGTCTATTATTCTTCTTCCATCACCTACGAGTACGAAGCAATTGGCAGCCTTTATACACAAAGTGAAATACATGGCACGGTTTATTCCATTGTCTTCGTAGCTCCTTTATCCATTACAACAAGTGGCAAAGCATGATCCATTTCAATGAGTGTTACCATGCACCGAGTGATTTTTCCCGAGCAAGGACAAACCCGAGCAACTGTTTGTACACGATATAGTAAATTTTATCGTCAACATAATACTTATTGTTTGTTATATATTCATGCACCACAGAAAAAAGGTTTATCAATGGATAGACTACCTCCTAAATTCCAAAAGATCAAAGTTTACTTTTAAGAAAATAAACACAATATTTGAAAATATTATCTTCTCTCTTAGGCTCGCTTGGGCTTCACATGTTTTTAGCATAAAGTAAGATTAACAGACTAATAAGAAGTCTAGCCTTGTACATGATGCTCAAGTCATCGTAAGTTTATTTTTCTAAGGTCATTTGTAGTGCTCCTGTGTCTAGTATGTTGGTTCTTGATTGTCATTTATACTTGAGAGCATGTGAATCCTTCCTCATCTTAGACGCATCAATTTGATAGCAATTTATTGCACCTCATTAGTTCATTTATACATCAATCATCTTTTCCATGTCGTCTTGCCCTATCTATACTACAAGACTGTGATCTTCATTCAAAGACACCCTTCTTACACAACACATTGCCGGAAAACACCATTAATTATGAAAGACTTCTTTTGTTACAATAAAATCATGTTTTTCCTTAATTGACCAATATAGGACTTTTTTAATCAATTTACAAACATAACAACCAAAATTTATAGAGTTCTAAGCCTAAAATTTTCTAGAAAGGCATCGTCATAACTGGGGGGGAAATTAGTTGTAAATAAATAAAATAATTAGGATCTTTTTACCGTACAATGTGACAACCTCAAAGCTTAGGGGCGTGAGTCTTCATATGAAGAGCTTCTTTCTCAAAAGATTGAAGATGCTACTCCTTTCTATTGTGAATCATTGTTTGAAAAAGTATGGCAGATGTCAGATATCAGGAAGGCCATAACATTCACCACTCAATAAACAAGCACATTATAATTGGAATATGCTTTACATCCTTGCTCATCTGGAATATTCATGTCACCACCAATTATAAGAGGCAAATTCTGCTCCAATCTATGAAGATAAAAGCCATGCCCTACTCTAAAAGGTAGTATTAGGGCCTTCTTCACATCTGGAACAATAGTTTCAACAAGAGGGGAAGTCGTTGTAGTGACTTTGCATACATTTTTTTTGCGGGGAAATACAATCATTTTTGAGCTTGTATCTACTCAAGATAAGGTTGTATGGAAATCTTATTAGCTAGATGAGGGAAAGAGCTGCATCGTATTGATGACGCATTGTTTTGCAATTGATCATGTCCGCCCACCAGAAAGAACGATGCTAAGTGAGAGAAGATGCTTAGATCTCTCTCTCTCTCTCTCTCTCTCTCTCTCTCTCTCTCTCTCTCTCTCTCTCTAAAATGAGAAACAATATCACTATCACGGGCACATTAATTAGTGATCGATTTTCAACAAAAATTCCATAGAAAACTGGTCTTTAGTGTATTTTTAAAGCACAAAAAAAAAAAATCTTGGTTAGTTTTGAGGGTCGCCTTGAAGGAAACCGGCTAGATTTGGCAGATTAAAGTGTTAAACCCTCAAAAAATCCTAAATTTTATTTGGATATTTTCAATGCTCTCCTTTTTTCCATTGATTCTTAGGTGCTTGGGAAAAATGTGTCTCAGCTTAATATCGTATCCTTTTCAATTTTAAAAATGCCAGTATGTCCCAACAAATTTTGGAAAAAAAAGTACGACACAAATCCCTAGAGATGCCTACTGCAAAGACAAAGAACAAGACTGACAAAAGGAAGGGCATAGAGTCATCTACTATAGCATGCTGGCACGAGCAATATCGTGGGGTCAATGACACACAGTCATTAACAACAACGTAGCCAGGCAGGTTTTGGGGGGCCTTGGTTATATTTTTTTATTAATGCACTGCACTATGCCATGCAGCACTATGAAGCCTCCTATGTTGTTAGCGCAGTTGATTGGAAGATGCGTGTGTGAAGTAGCAAGAGTTCGAGTCCAACTTGCTAAGTTTTTGGTTGGGAGACTATTTCGCGACCTACCTTGGCCAGAAGTCGACGCAGGCAAGCAGAGAGAGAGAGAGAGAGAGAGAGAGAGAGAGAGAGAGAGAGAGGTGCTCGCCTCTTCTCTCTTACCAAGCCATTGTAGCTTGAGCTTGAGCTGGCCAACCCACTTTGGCTAGTATGGGGGCAAAAGTAGACGCAGGCAAGCTGAGAGAGAGAGAGAGAGAGAGAGAGAGAGAGAGAATTGTGGCTTAAAAGCCTGTGGAGCCATCGCCCACCGCCTCTGAAAGCAACCGCAATAGCCAAAGAGAAGGGCGGTTTCGACTTCGGAGATGATTCGGCGTATGCCACCTGCCTCAAAATCCTCCGGATAATAGGATATAGAGGGAGTCCTACGTCAAGAAGATACGCCTTAAATACACACACACATACGCCTGACGAAAAACATGGGGAAATTTGAGGTGAGTCCCGCATGTGGTAATTCTAGAGAGAAGGCCAAGGGAAGGGGGACCTTGCTCAAACTCTGGTAAGTCTGGAGATCGTACGTTTTCTTTTGCCCATTCGGTGTCTGCCACAGGAAGAGGACACACGCCTCGTCCCCTCACCCTACCTCCGCCTCCTCTGAACCCAACCTCTCTCAGTTTTTTAAAAAAAAACTGTCTAAAAGAGCGCACGCCGGCGCACGCTTTTTTAGACTTTTTTTTAAAAAAAAACTGTGAGACACACACACACACACACACACACACACACACACACACACACACAGGAGCGATGGCATACATTGTGCATTGTGAGGGCGTCCTCAGCATCCTCGTCCATCGCTCCCTTGCTACCTTCCCTCCAGTCAACTTTCTCATAGCAGTCAAGAAGGAAATTAAGCTCCGCTTCTCATAGGGGTAGCAAGAGCAGGCCTTTGCGTCTGACAGTGCATGCAGCAGGGCGGCATGGGGATGGCATAACTACAGCAGAAAGGATTGTTTCTGCTTCTGCGTACCTTCTCCCTTTCCTGGATGGTGTACAATATGGACGGTATTTTCTCACACAGTTCCCCCAAGCCAGGTAGCCTTTAGAACTCTCTACCCGCTCCTGCGTGTTTACTCCAGCACCCCTTTTGCAAGTGTTGCAGTTTTCTTTGGCCTCTATTTCCTCATCGTCCAGAATCCAAACTTCAATCGCTATATACGCTACAACACCATGCAAGCTGTCATGTTGGATATACTTCTCATTCTCCCGAGCCTTATAGAAGACATTTATCATCCACAGAGCGGTGTTGGCTTGGAGATTCTGGTGGTGTTTTACAATACTATTTTCTTTTATCTGGTTTCCTGCTTCCTCCTTGGAAGTGGGTCATGAAAGACTCCACGCCTTCCTCTTGTTGCAGATGCTGCAGATGCTCAGGTCATGTGAGGTGCACCATTCTTTCATGTAAGCTTACAAGAAATTGTGTAACACATTATGTAACAGCTTAAACTAGAAAATATAGTATTTGCAAGTGTAGTATATCAAGTTGCTTTCAAAGAGAGAGAGAGAGAGAGAGAGAGAGATAAGCCAATACTACTTGCTTGAGGCAGTTAGCGTTATAATCTTTGCTAGAAACCTGCTCACCATTTTATGCTGTGTTTTTTTCAAGAGAAATCACACCGTCGAAGCCGATGGCATCTCACGAGAAGCTTCACCAAAAGGCCCGCACTAGAGAGATGGTCGTTCCTGGAGGCACTGGAGGCAAGACCTTAGAAGCGCAGGAGCGCCTTGCGGAAGGGATTAGCAAGGGAGGGCAGACACGAAAAGAGCAAATGGGGACAGAAGGATACCACAAAATGGGAAAGAAGGGTGGGCTCTCCAACCTGGAGCAGTCTGGCGGTGAGGTAGCTGAGGAGAAGGCAGTGCCATTCGATGAGTAAAAAATATAGGACTCAGTAGAAAAAATGTCCCCAGTTACGTCATCAGTGCATATTGTATCTTTTTGCTGTGCTCGATGGGAATTACGATCGTAGTCTACTACTAGCAGTAGTTTTTCGGCTGCAGATTAGCTTAAGTAGTGCACATATTGTATCTTTTTGTTGTGCTCGGTGGGAATTGCGATCTTAGTCTTCTACTAGCACTAGTTTTTTGGCTGTGGATTAGCTTCTGTAAACCTAAAGCTCTTGCTTTTGTAATTAAAACTACCATCTGCTATTTAGCTTTGCAATTCTTTTAGTTTGCTTTCCAAAAAAAAAAAAGAGAGCTAAGTCAGTCTCCATCGTTCTTTTTTTGACATCTCTCTCTCTCTCTCTCTCTCTCTCTCTCTCTCTCTCTCTCTCTCTCTCTCTCTCTCTCTCTCTCTCTCTCTCTCTCTCTCTCTCTCTCTCTCTCTCTCCCTCCCTCTCTCTCTCTCTCTCTGAGAGTTTCTTTTTAAAACTGAGAGAGAGAGAGAGACTGGCTTAGCTCTCTCTCTCTATGTCTCTCATTCTCTCTCTCCTCTCTCCTCTCTCGCTCTCTCTCTCTCTCTAGATTGAGAGAGAGAGAAAGGACTTCCAGCGCCCACATCTTCAAATTGGTTGTTCGTGGTATCATAAAAAAGGATGTACAAGTGCATGTGCATAAAGATGGTACCTTGGAAATCAGTGGGGAGTTCAAGAATGTGAAAGAGAAAGGACCCGTGACATGGTATGCCGCAGAGAGATCGCTTGGCCGATTTTTTCGACAATTTCAACTTCATGATAATGTCAAATTGGATGATGTGAAAGTTGTAGTTGAAGCTGGTGTGCTAACCGTCACTATCCCTAAGAGACACCAAGTGAAATCCGTCGCCAGAAATGTGCCCGTTATAAGCAAGCTTTAACAAACCTTGCTACTTATTTAATGTGCTACTTGCTGTTGTTGCTTGCTTCATCAGAAAAAATATAAAAAGGAAATGGTATAGTGGCCGTCAATGTGCGTCTTTCTTTGTTAGAAAAAAATAGAAAATGCCACGTGCTAGTCGAGGATATGCCTGCAAAATTTTTTAAGGGTGTGTTGGCGCCGCTCATGCACATATGTCCGCACCCAACTTTGTGCGAGGCAGTTGTGAGACAGCTTAAGAGGAACATGTCAGAGGTCTTCCCAATTGGGCACGATGAGACAGTAAGCAGAAGGCAGTTTTCAACGGAGAGAGAGAGAGAGAGAGAGAGAGAGAGAGAGAGAGAGAGAGAGAGAGGCTATCCTTTCCCTGCCAGAGATTCTACCTTCACTTTCCTCTTTGTTGCTATTTCCTTCCATGCTGAATGGCAATGATGAGAGAGAGAGAGAGAGAGAGGGATAGAGAGAGAGAGAGAGAGGCTATCCTTTCCCTGCAAGAGATTCTTCCTTCGCTTTCCTCTTTGTTGCTATTTCCTTCCATGCCGAATGGCAATGACTAAACCCCATTAAAATGAAGGAGAGAGAGAGAGAGAGAGAGAGAGAGAGAGAGAGAGAGAGAGAGAGAGAGAGAGAGAGAGAGAGAGAGAGAGAATGATGCCTATCCATTCTTGAATAGCACACATATGGAGGTCCATGGGGCGGACTGAGGAGGAGGGTGTCAATCTCATCGAGGGCAGGCTCAGATCAAAGTCGACGTTTGGTTTCTCTAAATGCTCCTGAAGAAAATAGAGAGAATCATAGACACGGACCCACTTCCTGTTGCCATGTGGCAGTTTTGAGAGTCGCCTTTCTCCATTGTTATAGTTAGAGTTAGAAGTTTCCAAGCAGACTAGGAATCCCAAGCAGTCTACGAACTTCGAGCAGTGCTCATATAAACATGGAAAATTTAAGAGAAGGTTTTTCCACTAAATTTCTCTTAAATTTGTAGGTTTTCTCAGCTTCTACTTTGAATTTTGAAGATAAATTCAGAATTTATAGATGGAAATATACTAAACCTAGGTCTCTTTTGTTTATCAAAATGGTTGGGTGAAAGAGAACTTGCATGGGGAGAAGTTGTCCTAAGAAAAGTGTTCATAACTTTATCCACCTTTCATACTCTTTTATCAAAGCACTACTTATAGTCCCCCACCATTAGCACCTCCCTTGACACCTTTGTCACCACCATCTTTGGCAGCACCACTAACTTTCCCACCCCCTCGATGGTAGGCTTAATATGATGGTTTGACCCAAACTTTAATATATACCATGATGTGGAGTTCTCAAAAGAATGACCTCATTTCAATAATAGAATTATTTTCAAGTTCCCACAGTTTTCTCTAGAGTAACTTAAAAATGCATAGTATGGTATCGTACATCAACCCATAATAACTTGAGGTAGAGTGAGAGAGAGGAGAAGAAGAAGAAGTGAAGAGCTCCGAAACTCTCCTTAGTATTCATGAGATTTGTTTCAGTGGCAACAACCTTACCTTTTTAGTGTAAAGCTCATGGTTTAATCCTTTGATTGGGGGGACTGAAATTGGGGATAGTTTTTCATCACCCTTTTTATGGAAGCAATGGAACTATGACATATTGCAACCATGGTATACATACATCAATGTGTCATATGTGATTCTTAATGTATAATAAACACCCAAATTGTTAACAAGCTCTATGAGGTCCTGCGTGTAAGGAGGTATGAATATGAGATTTATATCCAACAAGGGTCAATGGCGGTAGCAAATTGCAATGAGCTTCCAATATTTGAGGGCAACAATTTCCAAGGAGAGGAATATCAAAATGCCATTGTAATGGTTCCAAGTGTTCTATCCCATCAAAGGAAACACTCTACCCAAACCTTCTTCAAAGGGTTTTATCAATCAAAACTTTGTGGTTGATTTACCATTAAAAATAGTTGCAATCTTGAATTAATTTTTTTCTGTTGTGCTTGAAGTCACCTAAGTGCCTTGCCCTATCTCGCTCGTTTTAGGGATTGCTCGGAAAATCTCGCTCGAGCTTAGAGATTCCTCCATTGCAATGGGATGACAAGTTTGAAGAAGTGTTTCAAGAGGTGAAAGAAGTGTTAGGGGGGTTGTCAGCCATGCAGGCTCCTGATTGGGAGAAAGCGTTTTATGTAAATCCATCAGTAGGGGATGATGCCATTGGAGCCATGCTATTGCAAAAGGGAAAGGGCAGCCATTATATGAGGCCAATGTATTGTGCAAGCCGAGTGAAGTTGGTAGTAGAGAGAAAATTCTCGGAAGTAGAGCTAGTGATGGTGGCCAGTGTAATATTTGCTTGTCAATGATTTCGTCATTACTTGCTACCACAACCTTTTGTTTTCTTGACGAGTTTCACATTTTTGCCACAGTTAATTAACGGCACTAACATGTCAAATGTGGTGAAGAAATGGGTAATTGAGCTGCAAGATTTTGAGTTCTCGTTTTTAGTGGAAGACAGCACAAGAGCTACCTTAGCTGATATACTGACTTACAAGGAGAATCCCCTACTTGTTAAGGAAGAGGTGGTGAAAAAGATAGTCGAAGAAGTGCCACAGATTAGCAATGCACATGTTTTGTTCTTTGATGGCTCATACAAAAAGAGCCATGATGCCGCTTCAGGGGGTATAGCACTTTATGATCCAGAGGGGAAGCTAGTATGCAAGAGAGGGTTCAAATTGGATGCACATAGTAACAATGAGGCTAAATATGCTACATTGGAAGCCGACTTACACATTTGTTTGAAGCATGGAATTAGAAGGTTGAGCATAAAAGGTGATGCCTTGTTAGTTGTGAAGCAAGTGTTGGGTTTGTGGAAAAGCAAGAACACCTCATTGAAGGAAATGTGTTTCAAAATTAAAGGCCTGTTAAAAAATTTTGAAGCATGGAGCATCAGACACATTGAACTTGCTCTAAATGGAGAGGCACATGAAGCAGCTCAAAGCATGATTGGGGAGCTATTTGTGTTGAGGACCAACTTACCTCTTTATCATGGCCAGGAAAGTTTGGCTCAAGAAGAGGAGTTTTTGCTAATAGGAATCATTCCAAAGGACATTCAAAAGTCTAAGAAGTATGGTTTTGTGCATAGAGCATACAGGTACAAATTGATTGGTGATGTCTTGTACATGAAAGGGGATGATCTTGTATTGAGACTTGTACCTTGGCGGGAGGAGCTTAACAAAGTATTGGAAGAGAATCATGAAGGCGCATGTGGCGGACATTTTGCTCTAAAGATCACCTTGCATAAGATTTTGCAAGAGGGGTATGTATGGCCTAGTTTTCACAAGGATGTTCACCATTGGTGTAGGTCTTGCAATAGGTGTCAAGCATTTGGGAAGAGAGTGTTGAAGCCAAAGCTACGAAAAACCATTATGGTGTTTGATGTATTTGAAAAGTGGGGGATTGATGCGATAGGCCCATTACCTATCACAAGCAGGGGAGAAATCTATATTTTGACTGCAGTGGACTATCTCTCTAGATGGGTAGAGGCTATAGCAGTAAAATAGATCACTGCAAAAGATGTGGCAAAATTTGTGTACGATGAAATATGTTGCAAGTTTGGGGTGCCATTGGAGCTACTTTCAGATAAGGGGCCAGGATTTAGAGCTAAACTGCTAGACTTCTTATGCGCGAAGATGAAGATTAAGCACCAGCTTACCACTCCTTATTACCCGCAGTGTAAATGAAAGATTCAATGGTGAGTTGGTACAAATCCTTTTGAAAGTGACAGAGCACCAAGGAAAGAATTGGGATGTGGAATTTCCTAGTGCATTATGGGCTTATCGTACTTCGGTGAAGACAAGTACAGGGTTTACTCCATTTCACTTGGTATATGGAAAGGAAGCACTATTGGTTGTGGAGGTAGAGTTGCCTGCAGTAAAGATGCTAGAGAAGTTTCTTGGGCCTCCTAGTGATGCATTCAAAGAGAGGCTCTTACAGTTACAAGAGGTTCAGCTGGATAGGATGAGTGCATTGGAACATTATGGGCACATGCAGGATAAGGCTTTGGCAAAGATAAATGAAAAGGTCAAAAGTAAGGGTATCAAGAAGCATGACTTGGTTTTGCGCTACAACAACAAGCTGGACAAGACATTCCAAAAGAATTTTCAAATTAAGTGGGAAGGCCCTTTCAAGGTAGTGGAGTGTTTTCCGAATGGTACATATCAGTTGGCTAACCTGGATGGGATTCTACATAATTAAAGGGTAAATGGATTGCATCTTAAATTGTATCATGCTAGGTTAATGATGGTGGAGCAATATGAGCTTTCTGTAGAACAAGTAATGTATGTGAGGGATGAGGAGACCTATGACGCGACGAGTCTCATATCTCTTTTTGTTGTTGCTGATCATGAATGATCGAGCTGGCTAGGGGATGGGCAACCTATGTTAGGAGTTTTTTGGAGCAAGGGACTGTGCATATGTACATACACATGCATGGTGCATCAAATAAAGGATTGCCCATTTTCCATAGCCAGGTGGTTACGTGGGGCCCACATGTGTACAGGTAGGACAGCATGTACATAGTGCATCGATTTTCACTATCACCAGTACCAGTGTGTTTTTTCTATAGTAATGAGGAGTTGGTAGTGCGTAAAACTTCTCGAGGAAGCTATCCGCGGGCTGACGACATGAGGTAAGCAGGTGCATCAGATGGCATCTAGTGGCGTCAAGAGGTCGAATGGGGTCAATATTTGCACGTGGATAAGTACGGACACAACGTGGGTGTTTTCTTGTGATAATTATGCAAAAATATCATCATGAGGACCATATTTTGGGGCCACTTCATGTGGTGGCGGGATGCATTATTGGAAAAATCTAAGTGCCAGGTGTGCGGATGGATGCAGCAGGGTGACAACTATGCACTGTGAGGCCACTTTTTGGCATGTTCGAGGTCCGTTTGAGGTCAACTAAAAGGCCAAGGGTGCCCAAGTAATAAATCCAAGTGTGGGAACTGAAAAACCTGAGAGAAGACCAGAAAAAACGTGGAGAGAAGAGAAGGAACAGCCGCAACTGTGTTTTTGCTGTTTTTGGAGCCTGTTTTGGCCATAAACTGCTCATCCGAGGTCGGATTTGAGCACTTTGACATTGTAGACTGGGGTTTTGGGCCGTTTTGGACGCGATGGAGCTGTCCATTTTTCCAAATTCCTCACTGTTTTTTTTTTTTTTTTTGGCTGTGTAAGTTTGTCCTATGAGCGAAGCTTCTGCTCCAATTTGTGATTGTATATGGCATATTTTACCCATATTGTGTGAGCTATTTGCCCCATTGGTGTTGACCCAAGCTCAATTGTATCTAAACATCAGAAATTATCCTCTTTTAAGCTGAGTTTTTTGGGTGTGTGTGTGTGTGTGTGTGTGTGTGTGTGTGTGTGTGTGTGTGTGTGTGTGTGTGTGTGTGTGTGTGTGTGTGTGTGTGGAGTGGGTAAATGGGTAGTCTCTCTCCTCTCACTCCATAGGTGTGTTCCCTGTCTCGGCCAGGTGGGTTGTGTAAGCCAAGTGGTGCCCCATAGTGTGTATGTATATCATCCCAAGAGTGTGTGTTGGATCATTATAAAGGCATTCTGTGTGTTTCCATCTCACTGACACCGCGATGGAGCCACTACTATCTCTAGCTTCGGTTGTTGTGACACAACATACACATGATGCACCTTTGCAAGCCTCTTGCTATCTTGTGTTTGCTTGAACTCCATGATTATTTCCTTCAAATGTTGTGCTTGAGTAGTCATGTGTCTCCTTGAGACCTTGTGTGCACCTCCTGAGTTGGGCTGCATTATCACCCACATCATTTGTTTAAACTCCATCGTCACCAAACATCCACTGTCGTCTTGTACATTGTTGCATGAAATGGATTCAATGACACTCTTAGGTGGTCGAGTACCTAATGATGCCATGGGGAATAGTGGCACAACCTATAGACAAACACTTATGATTAGACATTACATATCCATGTTCTCAGTTGTATAAAGAGCAAGATTCTTGATGGTACACAAAGACAATTGATGCCACTTACTACTATCCTACTCCACCTGCTTGTTGTCTTAATGGGGAATATAGTATTGCAAAGCTTGAGAGGGAAGTAGATCCTCTCTAGAGATTCTAATGGAGAAGGAGCAGGAAACCTATTGAGGAAAGAAGGATGGATGATCTAGTAGAAGAATATGATGCAGAGCTTCAGCTTTAGGTAGAGGTGTTTATTGAGAATCATGGAGAAATGAAGAACTCCAGCTTGAGGAGAATGTAGTAAGCTTGAGGAGGGAAAGGAGGTTCAAACTTCTGTTGCACAGCTTTTGGGAGGGAAAAATAAAAGGAAGGAAGGAGAAGCAACTTGGAAGGTGAAGTAAAGAGAAGTGAGAGATGGTACATTTTAGCGGGTTGCCAAGACGGACGTCTACAGCATAGCTTTTTTGTACTAACATAATGTCAATATGCAAAGAATCGACTCGGGATGGAGCACGGAGACTTGATGAGAGTGTTAGTCTCACCAAAGTGAACTCAAAGGGCTACTCATACTACGACAAAAGCAAATCAACCTCTTCCTAGCCAGAGAATCAGTCTGCGTCCAATCTCACCGCTCTAGGTCATCACGCCTTTTTGGCATCCAAACGAATCCGGAATGCAACGAAACTTAAGGAGAGGTATTACAACGCCTAGCGGCACAATTCTACCAAGTTTTGCAACCATCTGGGAAGGTACATAAATCACAATCCATCACAAAAAGTGTGCAGAAAATTGAATCAGAACTATACGGAAAGGTCTCCCTTAAGCATAGAAACACTTGTCCAAGGTCAAAACATCAAAAAACAACCATTTAAGACCTCAAATCAATACATTTAGCTCACAAACAATGCGTCGTGAACCACATTAGAATTGAGAATGGTTACACTTAAATTGTAGAGCAAGGGACAAGGAACACATTGTGCTATTTGGAAATGAATTCTCTTTACCAGTCTAGGAGAAAAGTGGATTACAAATTGTAGCAGCAAGAGGCTTCTCACAGTGAACGTTCAAAAACTCCTTCAAGCTAATGATCCTTCTTTTGTCTAAACTAAGGGTTTTGACTTAAAGGCTAAGGGGACTTTCCCACGGCCATTCGGCCACTTACAAGGGGTGTACACTCAGAGAGGCTAAGAGGGCATGACAGAATATATTACAATTACAAGTCCTCATTAGCTGAATTACATTGCTTGCTTTGAAAAAAAGAGCGAGTACTACAAGGTTTGGTGTACATTTTCCTTTTACATGCCAGTCTGTTGTGCCCACCAAACATTTCCCCCTTCCTATTCATTGCACGTCATCGTGCAATCTATCTCTGAGTGTCTTCTACGATCTTTTTTCTAATGTCACAGTGAGGTGTTTGAACTTCTGCACCCTTGCCTCGATCTCCACTTTTGTCACCAGCTCTTTGAATGGATTATTGCTGAGAGTGTTTTGATATGCTACATGTCGGGCTGGCAGATCTTTTGTCATGGGATTAAATATTAAAGAGTCGATTTCGAAGGATCCAATCATGAATGCCTCCTCAAAAGTTTGCATGTAGTGGGAAGGTAGGAACCTGACTCTCGCATAGAATCCCATGATGAAATTTCTTCTTGGGATTTTTGTCTCCATATTCCAGCAGAGCCCTCTTGTGCCTTCCACAAAAATCTGACGGGGATGCTCCGCTGCCTCTATATCTTTGAAAGCCGTTATGTAGGTGATTAGCATCTTGGCAATTTCAACGAGCATTTGGCATGTAGATCGGGGATCTCCTTCATCATGTTGATGACCCCTCTGAGCGTCTGAACCATATACTTCTCTGATGGGGGATTGTTATTGATTGGCTTTGTTATAACCAGGTAGTTCAATACCGTCGGCGGTCTTTTTCTTTTCAAAGAGTAAAAATTATCCCAAGATCACCGTCTGTTGATGGGACAGTAAGTTGGGTGAATCCTGAGGTGCTGCGGAGCATTCCTGTAGTATGTTTCGTCTGTTGGTCACTGCTCAAACCACTTCTTTCGCCAGATGGATTGATTGTCAATGATAGTCTGAATTTGTACTGCTGTGACAGGAACATCTCTGTAATCCCCTCTGTTGTTTGGTTCAAGGTCAGGTAGCATTATTTGTTTCCATAATCTAGCATCTTGTCGCATCAATGGCAAGGCGATCATCTCATGACCAAGGTTTTTTACCACCTCATCTGGAGTGATCATGAGCAGGGCAACCGATTCCAGTACTTTCAATTCATACTGCAAATATTCTTTGTGCGAGGGGTCTTTGACTTCTGAGATCTAGCACTAAATTTCTTCCTTGGTAGAATCTGAGATGGATTTCATGGCTAGATCTTCAGATTCATGCATTGCTTTGCCTTTGTTTGTAGTTGACACGTCTGTTTGATGAGTTTCAAAGGTGGAATGCTCAAATTCCATTGTTTGCTCAAATTCCACTGGGGTTGTTTGTCCAGGTTTTGCTTGTACTGCCCTTTGAGCCTCCAAATCTCCCCTTGCCTCTGTCAATTGCTTTCTCAATTCTTCAATCTCCTCATCTTTGGCTTTTTGTAGTGCTCTATGCCCTGCAGTCATGATTTTGCTATCATATTTTTCATGAGCAAGGGCCTCCTTTAGGTCTTGGACCTCTTTATTCAGTGAGGTTGATCTAGCTGGTAAACTTGAGGAGCTTGGAGTCTCTTGCAGGGCTAACAGTTGGGTCAGAGTCTTGCTGATCACCGCGTAAGACTCTTGCAGTTGCGCTGCTCTCTTTTGCTGGTTAGCTCCTCCTCTAGTCGTTGCTGGTTAGCTCCTCCTCTGGTCGTTGCTGCTCAACTTGCAGAGTAGAGTTGGCCTCATTGAATTGTTGGATTTCTTTGTAGTAGTAGGCCACATTTTCCTGTTCCCTCTGCAATTCTAATTGAAGTTGTAGTTGGAGCTTTCTCCAACTCCTCTATTCTATCTTTTAGCTGTAGAGTTTTGTGGCTGCTTTAGATGCCTCCTTTTTATTATCTTCCAGCTCTAGCTCATGCAAGTTGTAGAGAGCTCTTTGGCATTGAAACTGGAGATTGATCTACTCTAAATAAGCATCAATGTTGAATGACTTGATCATTTCCGGTCCTTCCTCTATTATAGCTTGTGATCAAGGCGATCTTGGTTTTTGCTGGCTTCCTTGGACCTTTTATGATGTCCCAGCCTCTTCATTTGTTTTTCTTTCAAGGCTTGTTTCAACTCATTGTACTTGTTTTTGCACTCAGTTTTGGTCAACTTCGTTGCTTTTTGAGAAATGCTCTCCATTTGTTATTTTTGTGTGTTCTTCTTTATCATTTTTATTTTGGTTGAGTCAGGTTTCATGTACCTCTTTGATATACCGTCCTTGAGGAAATCAATTGCTTTCACTAACCTTAATTACTGCGTTTTGTCGGTTAATAGAGGTACTGAGTATTCCTTTGTCTTGTTTCATTTGTTCATGGGTTTATCCCGATATCTACGCTGTCTTGGAGGATTTTGGTTAGGAAAATCACAGTAGACCACCTGTTGATCCTTTTGTTTGATGTTTTGATCTAACTAGAAAGCTCATCATCTACATTGTCCTCTAACACCTTGTTTGTGGAGTCATCAAAAGCTTCTTCATCTGTTTGGTCAAGGTCTCTTACTGAGATCTCATCCACTATGCATCGGCAATCGGCAATCGGCAACCCCTTCACTGTCAAGGACCTCCAATTCTAATTTTGGATCTAGGCTGACATTCATCATCTAGAATGGAATGATATCATATCCTTCCTCATCACAGAATTTGGTTAGGGTTACCTCATTTATGCACACATCAAGACTTTCCAGTATCTGCTGCCATTCAAAAGGCTTAAACATCTCCTCTGGAAAAGGCTCTGGTACATATGCCTCATCTTGTGTTGACCTATCATGAATGCAATCTTCTTTTTTTAAACTGTCACCCTCGGAAGCTTCACCAGTCCAATGGTGAGCTTTGTTCTGTAGCCAAGCCGATATTCCCCCTTCTTGGTCAGTTGTGGAGTTTAGTTCCTCTCCTGGTGTTTGTTCTACGTCTCTATAGCTATGATCTGTGACACTGATTTTCGTAGTGACATCCTTGTTCCTTAGATAGATATAGTCATAACCCCAATCTTGTACCATTTTGAGTTGACACATGCACAGTCTGCCCACCAATATGATATTGAAATTGCTACTCTCATCAAGATTCATAATGGCAAATGTGTGTTCATATGCAATTTCACAAGAGGTCACTATGATTTGCTCCAAAATGCCAATAGGTCTCTCTAGATATTCATTTGTTAATTGTAATTTCATTTTAGTCTTTTGGAGAGTAGGTTTCCCCCATCTTTCCCACATTGCCTTGGTGGCTATTTCTATGCTGGCCCCACTATCCAATATTTCTACCGACTTTACCTCTTTGTACTCCACAAGCAGGGTAGTATTTCCTTCTTCGCCCTCACAATAATCTCCTACCTTGTTCACTGATACTAGCTCATGTTTAGCTTGTTTTGAGGTTTGGGTCTTTAGGGTTTTGTAGAAGCATTGGGTGGTGGAATTCCCAGCCCTACTTTCTCCAAATGTTTTCCAACCTCTTCCCAAATATGAGGTCTTATCTACTGTAACTCTGATAGAGTTAGCGTACAACAAATAGGGGATGACATCAGCTCATGAAGAGTTTTGGTATCCATCATCTTAGGATAGGCCTTCCATTGAGATGGTACTTTCTTTACCTCTGATCTGGTTTTGTGATTGTCAATAGATGAAGGTAAAGTCTTCAACGACTGAGGTTTGTTGTCTTCCAATATAACTATACCTGCATCACCATATAGTGATCTGATATCATTTGGGTAGAGCTCATGCTCGAGGTGGATCTCCATGATGGGTGCTGACTGAAGCGTTGCGTTTCCATATTTTCTATTTCTGATATGTTTCCACAGATCCTGTGGCCATTGTTCTTCCACCTCAGGAATTGGCAGATGTGCTTGCGAATACATTCCATCTATCGTATTCGTTGCTATCCTTGTATCTAAGGGAGTTTCCTTTACAAAATCTGTTTGGTTTTCATCCCCGATCCATGCTGCTTTAACTCTTGAATTTTTTTGTGGATTAATACCTCAGTCTTTTGAGTAGTTGCAACTGGCGGTTCTATAAGCGCTTGA